>NW_026046887.1:7500-12500 GCF_023864275.1 Schistocerca cancellata
CGATCCAAGAATTTCACCTCTAACGTCGCAATACGAATGCCCCCGCCTGTCCCTATTAATCATTACCTCGGGTTCCGAAAACCAACAAAATAGAACCGAGGTCCTATTCCATTATTCCATGCACACAGTATTCAGGCGGGCTTGCCTGCTTTAAGCACTCTAATTTGTTCAAAGTAAACGTGCCGGCCCACCCAGACACTCAATAAAGAGCACCTTGGTAGGATTTCAACGGGGTCCGCCTCGGGACGCACGAACACGCACGAGGCGGTCGCACGCCTTCGGCTCGCCCCACCGGCAGGACGTCCCACGATACATGCCAGTTAAACACCGACGGGCGGTGAACCAACAGCGTGGGACACAAATCCAACTACGAGCTTTTTAACCGCAACAACTTTAATATACGCTATTGGAGCTGGAATTACCGCGGCTGCTGGCACCAGACTTGCCCTCCAATAGATACTCGTTAAAGGATTTAAAGTGTACTCATTCCGATTACGGGGCCTCGGATGAGTCCCGTATCGTTATTTTTCGTCACTACCTCCCCGTGCCGGGAGTGGGTAATTTGCGCGCCTGCTGCCTTCCTTGGATGTGGTAGCCGTTTCTCAGGCTCCCTCTCCGGAATCGAACCCTGATTCCCCGTTACCCGTTACAACCATGGTAGGCGCAGAACCTACCATCGACAGTTGATAAGGCAGACATTTGAAAGATGCGTCGCCGGTACGAGGACCGTGCGATCAGCCCAAAGTTATTCAGAGTCACCAAGGCAAACGGACCGGACGAGCCGACCGATTGGTTTTGATCTAATAAAAGCGTCCCTTCCATCTCTGGTCGGGACTCTGTTTGCATGTATTAGCTCTAGAATTACCACAGTTATCCAAGTAACGTGGGTACGATCTAAGGAACCATAACTGATTTAATGAGCCATTCGCGGTTTCACCTTAATGCGGCTTGTACTGAGACATGCATGGCTTAATCTTTGAGACAAGCATATGACTACTGGCAGGATCAACCAGGGAGCTGCGTCAACTAGAGCTGAGCAGCCGGCCGCCCGGGAGTGTGTCCCGGGGGCCCGCGCGAACACGCAAGCGTCCGCTCAATTATTCTGCAAACAGGAGGAGGCTGGGCTCCCCTGCACAATACACCTCGAAACCCTCTCAGGTCCCGGCGGCGCGCAGCGCCGTCCTAAGTACTTGGTCGGGTTCGAGAGAGGCGCAATCGCCCGGAGTTAGGCGAGTAGACGCTTTAGGTGCGACCACCCGTGCTCCCAACTGAGCTTGCCGCTGCCGACAGAGGCCCGGGAGCGTGCTGTCGTGGCATTGCCGGCGGGAGACAACACGCGCCACCTACGGTGACCGGCAGCTCCAACGCCAGCGCCACAGAAGGGCAAAGGCCCCACGTGGGTGCCGAAGCGAACTCTCCCAGCACAGCGCACGTGCCAACACGTCCGCACAACTGCGATACAAACCACCAGCGAGAACCGCTGGGGCGACCGAGCAGCAGACGGCGTCGCGGCGCCGAGTGCCGGGCGGCGGCGCATCCTCAACGCACACAGTCCTCAATCGGACCAGCACACTGCAGATGTCCACCGCGCTTCGCACCGGGTCCGCGAGGACCCACTTTGGCTGCACGGCGCCGCGCGCAGGGTGCCCCGGCGCGCAGCTGCGCCGCCTGCCGCGTCCGTCGGCCGGCGCGCCTGCCACTGGGCGCCCCCACCAGCCGGCTGTAGCGCGTGCGCCCACGCACCGCGCGGCCAGCACGCCGGGCGGCCCCCCCTCACCGGCCGGGGACAGTCCCACCCACCCACAGCCGCGTATCGCTTCACACCCAGATTCACATTCACGTTCGTTGGTATGGTGGGGACCGCTTCGTAGCTGTACCGATCGTTGCCCTCACAGATGTACCTCCAGCAAGATCAACCGCACCACAACGGGTTACCAGTTGTTCATTTGCGTAACGTCACCAGTAAACGTACACGTCCATCCCCGTTTGCAAAGTCAACTATTATTGCATGCCTGCCTGTCAGGTGTCAAGACACACTACATTCGCTCACATCCACGCAACAAAATGTGCCCGACTAGAGGGCACGTGGAAGGTGCCCCCGTACATATGCGATCTCCATTGCGCGACCAACTGTCAACCGGCCTCTGTAGCATGTCGCAGATGTGGAACGCGGGGCACCGTGCTATCACATTGTGTGAGAAGAGACTACTACGTCTGCATACACGCGCCACTACATGAACAGACGGCTCATGCTGATCGCCATCCACTGCGTCCATTACTCCCACACGTCTCTATGGCGTACCACACTGCAATGCAGCTGTTATGGGGAGATGACACATAGCTGTGTACACAACATTCTGAGCCGGTTGCGGTTGGACAACAATACATTAATGTAACGTGTCATATGCCAATTACAGAGCAGGGTAAGGCACAACGTGGGTTAGGTTAAGGCACAACGTGGGTTAGGTTAAGGCACAACGTGGGTTAGGTTAAGGCACAACGTGGGTTAGGTTAAGGCACAACGTGGGTTAGGTTAAGGCACAACGTGGGTTAGGTTAAGGCACAACGTGGGTTAGGTTAAGGCACAACGTGGGTTAGGTTAAGGCACAACGTGGGTTAGGTTAAGGCACAACGTGGGTTAGGTTAAGCCACAACGTGGGTTAGGTTAAGCCACAACGTGGGTTAGGTTAAGCCACAACGTGGGTTAGGTTAAGCCACAACGTGGGTTAGGTTAAGCCACAACGTGGGTTAGGTTAAGCCACAACGTGGGTTAGGTTAAGCCACAACGTGGGTTAGGTTAAGGCACAACGTGGGTTAGGTTAAGGCACAACGTGGGTTAGGTTAAGGCACAACGTGGGTTAGGTTAAGGCACAACGTGGGTTAGGTTAAGGCACAACGTGGGTTAGGTTAAGCCACAACGTGGGTTAGGTTAAGCCACAACGTGGGTTAGGTTAAGCCACAACGTGGGTTAGGTTAAGCCACAACGTGGGTTAGGTTAAGCCACAACGTGGGTTAGGTTAAGCCACAACGTGGGTTAGGTTAAGCCACAACGTGGGTTAGGTTAAGCCACAACGTGGGTTAGGTTAAGCCACAACGTGGGTTAGGTTAAGCCACAACGTGGGTTAGGTTAAGCCACAACGTGGGTTAGGTTAAGCCACAACGTGGGTTAGGTTAAGCCACAACGTGGGTTAGGTTAAGCCACAACGTGGGTTAGGTTAAGCCACAACGTGGGTTAGGTTAAGCCACAACGTGGGTTAGGTTAAGCCACAACGTGGGTTAGGTTAAGCCACAACGTGGGTTAGGTTAAGGCACAACGTGGGTTAGGTTAAGGCACAACGTGGGTTAGGTTAAGGCACAACATGGGGGTAGATTGCGGTACAAATTGCGTTACATTGCGGTGCAAATTGCGTTACATTGCGGTGCAAATTGCGTTACATTGCGGTGCAAATTGCGTTACATTGCGGTGCAAATTGCGTTACATTGCGGTGCAAATTGAGTTACATTGCGGTGCAAATTGAGTTACATTGCGGTGCAAATTGAGTTACATTGCGGTGCAAATTGAGTTACATTGCGGTGCAAATTGAGTTACATTGCGGTGCAAATTGAGTTACATTGCGGTGCAAATTGAGGTAGGTTAAGGTGCAACACAGGTTAGGTTAAGGTGACATAGGTTAGGTTAAGGTGACATAGGTTAGGTTAAGGTGACATAGGTTAGGTTAAGGTGACATAGGTTAGGTTAAGGTGACATAGGTTAGGTTAAGGTGACATAGGTTAGGTTAAGGTGACATAGGTTAGGTTAAGGTGACATAGGTTAGGTTAAGGTGACATAGGTTAGGTTAAGGTGACATAGGTTAGGTTAAGGTGACATAGGTTAGGTTAAGGTACAAACTGGGTTGTGTTATGGTACACATTGCGTTGTAGTACAGTACACGTTAGGTTTGGGTACGGTACACAATGTGGTATGGGATGGCGTGTTGTGGGGGGGGGGGGGGGGGGTGAGGTTCGTTGATATCGACCGTAGGACGTGGATGCCCGAGGCAGCGTCAGTGTGTCAAAGGAGTTATGTCACGTCGGGATGCGCTTTCCGCCAGTGAGAGGGGGGGGCGAGCCGTGTCTGTGGTTGCGGCAGACCTGTGTGTTTCATTCCTGCCAGTGTGTTTGTGCTGTAAGACGAGGCAGTGTGGTGATGTTGGGTGCACCCCTGTGTAGGACATGTGTGGGTGTTGGTGGCTTATCTGAGCAATTGTGGTTGTCGGACGAGTGGGATATTCTGTTTTATGATTGGACCTCCTGGCCTGGTTATCATAGTCTGGTTGGTGTACTGTGGCGGATAGGATGCACCGGACGTTGGTCCATGCCGGTGCTTAATTATTGTATCTGTGTTTGTTACAGGCAGAGAGTAGTGTGTGATAGAGTGTGTGGGTGATAGAGTGTGCGGGTGACGTGTGGTTCGTTTTGTTTGCACAGACGTTCAGCATGTATAGGGGCATTTGCGTATTTGATCTATCTATGTGGGCCTGCATAGTTTACTGAGCAGTGCTGCGAGGTGACTGAACTACGAGCGACGTACTCATTTACAGCGGAATGGTTGCCTTCTACCAAAGATGGAGTATCGACTCTACGACAGCGTTGGCACCGCAGGAAGCGGTGTCGTACAATGGCCCCCACACCGTCATCGTTGTGCGGGGTAGGGACCGTATATATTCTGCGAGGAGCCCTGTTTGCCACAGGGCGTGGGGTCTCGCGTCCTGCGGTTCAGTGCCCCCAGGGAAGCGCGCGGAGGTGGTGCTGCTGCTGCTGTAGCAAGCGAGCTACTTAGAGCATGTATAGGGACAGCGGGAATATGGCATATTGGATATAACTCTTCATGAAACGCAAGATATAGGGGTGGATTGCACGATAGGAGTGCGGGAAGAGTCCGCCATTCATCCGCTGGAGTTGCGATTTGGGCGGTTGGAGTGGGGCACGTGCGGGTGCGGGTGGAGCGATTGTCGGTCGAC
>NW_026046887.1:22500-25000 GCF_023864275.1 Schistocerca cancellata
GGCGCCCCCACCAGCCGGCTGTAGCGCGTGCGCCCACGCACCGCGCGGCCAGCACGCCGGGCGGCCCCCCCTCACCGGCCGGGGACAGTCCCACCCACCCACAGCCGCGTATCGCTTCACACCCAGATTCACATTCACGTTCGTTGGTATGGTGGGGACCGCTTCGTAGCTGTACCGATCGTTGCCCTCACAGATGTACCTCCAGCAAGATCAACCGCACCACAACGGGTTACCAGTTGTTCATTTGCGTAACGTCACCAGTAAACGTACACGTCCATCCCCGTTTGCAAAGTCAACTATTATTGCATGCCTGCCTGTCAGGTGTCAAGACACACTACATTCGCTCACATCCACGCAACAAAATGTGCCCGACTAGAGGGCACGTGGAAGGTGCCCCCGTACATATGCGATCTCCATTGCGCGACCAACTGTCAACCGGCCTCTGTAGCATGTCGCAGATGTGGAACGCGGGGCACCGTGCTATCACATTGTGTGAGAAGAGACTACTACGTCTGCATACACGCGCCACTACATGAACAGACGGCTCATGCTGATCGCCATCCACTGCGTCCATTACTCCCACACGTCTCTATGGCGTACCACACTGCAATGCAGCTGTTATGGGGAGATGACACATAGCTGTGTACACAACATTCTGAGCCGGTTGCGGTTGGACAACAATACATTAATGTAACGTGTCATATGCCAATTACAGAGCAGGGTAAGGCACAACGTGGGTTAGGTTAAGGCACAACGTGGGTTAGGTTAAGGCACAACGTGGGTTAGGTTAAGGCACAACGTGGGTTAGGTTAAGGCACAACGTGGGTTAGGTTAAGGCACAACGTGGGTTAGGTTAAGGCACAACGTGGGTTAGGTTAAGGCACAACGTGGGTTAGGTTAAGGCACAACGTGGGTTAGGTTAAGGCACAACGTGGGTTAGGTTAAGCCACAACGTGGGTTAGGTTAAGCCACAACGTGGGTTAGGTTAAGCCACAACGTGGGTTAGGTTAAGCCACAACGTGGGTTAGGTTAAGCCACAACGTGGGTTAGGTTAAGCCACAACGTGGGTTAGGTTAAGCCACAACGTGGGTTAGGTTAAGGCACAACGTGGGTTAGGTTAAGGCACAACGTGGGTTAGGTTAAGGCACAACGTGGGTTAGGTTAAGGCACAACGTGGGTTAGGTTAAGGCACAACGTGGGTTAGGTTAAGCCACAACGTGGGTTAGGTTAAGCCACAACGTGGGTTAGGTTAAGCCACAACGTGGGTTAGGTTAAGCCACAACGTGGGTTAGGTTAAGCCACAACGTGGGTTAGGTTAAGCCACAACGTGGGTTAGGTTAAGCCACAACGTGGGTTAGGTTAAGCCACAACGTGGGTTAGGTTAAGCCACAACGTGGGTTAGGTTAAGCCACAACGTGGGTTAGGTTAAGCCACAACGTGGGTTAGGTTAAGCCACAACGTGGGTTAGGTTAAGCCACAACGTGGGTTAGGTTAAGCCACAACGTGGGTTAGGTTAAGCCACAACGTGGGTTAGGTTAAGCCACAACGTGGGTTAGGTTAAGCCACAACGTGGGTTAGGTTAAGGCACAACGTGGGTTAGGTTAAGGCACAACGTGGGTTAGGTTAAGGCACAACATGGGGGTAGATTGCGGTACAAATTGCGTTACATTGCGGTGCAAATTGCGTTACATTGCGGTGCAAATTGCGTTACATTGCGGTGCAAATTGCGTTACATTGCGGTGCAAATTGCGTTACATTGCGGTGCAAATTGAGTTACATTGCGGTGCAAATTGAGTTACATTGCGGTGCAAATTGAGTTACATTGCGGTGCAAATTGAGGTAGGTTAAGGTGCAACACAGGTTAGGTTAAGGTGACATAGGTTAGGTTAAGGTGACATAGGTTAGGTTAAGGTGACATAGGTTAGGTTAAGGTGACATAGGTTAGGTTAAGGTGACATAGGTTAGGTTAAGGTGACATAGGTTAGGTTAAGGTGACATAGGTTAGGTTAAGGTGACATAGGTTAGGTTAAGGTGACATAGGTTAGGTTAAGGTGACATAGGTTAGGTTAAGGTGACATAGGTTAGGTTAAGGTGACATAGGTTAGGTTAAGGTACAAACTGGGTTGTGTTATGGTACACATTGCGTTGTAGTACAGTACACGTTAGGTTTGGGTACGGTACACAATGTGGTATGGGATGGCGTGTTGTGGGGGGGGGGGGGGGGGTGAGGTTCGTTGATATCGACCGTAGGACGTGGATGCCCGAGGCAGCGTCAGTGTGTCAAAGGAGTTATGTCACGTCGGGATGCGCTTTCCGCCAGTGAGAGGGGGGGGCGAGCCGTGTCTGTGGTTGCGGCAGACCTGTGTGTTTCATTCCTGCCAGTGTGTTTGTGCTGTAAGACGAGGCAGTGTGGTGATGTTGGGTGCACCCCTGTGTAGGACATGTGTGGGTGTTGGTGGCTTATCTGAGCAATTGTGGTTGTCGGACGAGTGGGATATTC
>NW_026046887.1:35000-37500 GCF_023864275.1 Schistocerca cancellata
TGCATACACGCGCCACTACATGAACAGACGGCTCATGCTGATCGCCATCCACTGCGTCCATTACTCCCACACGTCTCTATGGCGTACCACACTGCAATGCAGCTGTTATGGGGAGATGACACATAGCTGTGTACACAACATTCTGAGCCGGTTGCGGTTGGACAACAATACATTAATGTAACGTGTCATATGCCAATTACAGAGCAGGGTAAGGCACAACGTGGGTTAGGTTAAGGCACAACGTGGGTTAGGTTAAGGCACAACGTGGGTTAGGTTAAGGCACAACGTGGGTTAGGTTAAGGCACAACGTGGGTTAGGTTAAGGCACAACGTGGGTTAGGTTAAGGCACAACGTGGGTTAGGTTAAGGCACAACGTGGGTTAGGTTAAGGCACAACGTGGGTTAGGTTAAGGCACAACGTGGGTTAGGTTAAGCCACAACGTGGGTTAGGTTAAGCCACAACGTGGGTTAGGTTAAGCCACAACGTGGGTTAGGTTAAGCCACAACGTGGGTTAGGTTAAGCCACAACGTGGGTTAGGTTAAGCCACAACGTGGGTTAGGTTAAGGCACAACGTGGGTTAGGTTAAGGCACAACGTGGGTTAGGTTAAGGCACAACGTGGGTTAGGTTAAGGCACAACGTGGGTTAGGTTAAGGCACAACGTGGGTTAGGTTAAGCCACAACGTGGGTTAGGTTAAGCCACAACGTGGGTTAGGTTAAGCCACAACGTGGGTTAGGTTAAGCCACAACGTGGGTTAGGTTAAGCCACAACGTGGGTTAGGTTAAGCCACAACGTGGGTTAGGTTAAGCCACAACGTGGGTTAGGTTAAGCCACAACGTGGGTTAGGTTAAGCCACAACGTGGGTTAGGTTAAGCCACAACGTGGGTTAGGTTAAGCCACAACGTGGGTTAGGTTAAGCCACAACGTGGGTTAGGTTAAGCCACAACGTGGGTTAGGTTAAGCCACAACGTGGGTTAGGTTAAGCCACAACGTGGGTTAGGTTAAGCCACAACGTGGGTTAGGTTAAGCCACAACGTGGGTTAGGTTAAGCCACAACGTGGGTTAGGTTAAGGCACAACGTGGGTTAGGTTAAGGCACAACGTGGGTTAGGTTAAGGCACAACATGGGGGTAGATTGCGGTACAAATTGCGTTACATTGCGGTGCAAATTGCGTTACATTGCGGTGCAAATTGCGTTACATTGCGGTGCAAATTGCGTTACATTGCGGTGCAAATTGCGTTACATTGCGGTGCAAATTGAGTTACATTGCGGTGCAAATTGAGTTACATTGCGGTGCAAATTGAGTTACATTGCGGTGCAAATTGAGTTACATTGCGGTGCAAATTGAGTTACATTGCGGTGCAAATTGAGTTACATTGCGGTGCAAATTGAGGTAGGTTAAGGTGCAACACAGGTTAGGTTAAGGTGACATAGGTTAGGTTAAGGTGACATAGGTTAGGTTAAGGTGACATAGGTTAGGTTAAGGTGACATAGGTTAGGTTAAGGTGACATAGGTTAGGTTAAGGTGACATAGGTTAGGTTAAGGTGACATAGGTTAGGTTAAGGTGACATAGGTTAGGTTAAGGTGACATAGGTTAGGTTAAGGTGACATAGGTTAGGTTAAGGTGACATAGGTTAGGTTAAGGTACAAACTGGGTTGTGTTATGGTACACATTGCGTTGTAGTACAGTACACGTTAGGTTTGGGTACGGTACACAATGTGGTATGGGATGGCGTGTTGTGGGGGGGGGGGGGGGGGGGGGTGAGGTTCGTTGATATCGACCGTAGGACGTGGATGCCCGAGGCAGCGTCAGTGTGTCAAAGGAGTTATGTCACGTCGGGATGCGCTTTCCGCCAGTGAGAGGGGGGGGCGAGCCGTGTCTGTGGTTGCGGCAGACCTGTGTGTTTCATTCCTGCCAGTGTGTTTGTGCTGTAAGACGAGGCAGTGTGGTGATGTTGGGTGCACCCCTGTGTAGGACATGTGTGGGTGTTGGTGGCTTATCTGAGCAATTGTGGTTGTCGGACGAGTGGGATATTCTGTTTTATGATTGGACCTCCTGGCCTGGTTATCATAGTCTGGTTGGTGTACTGTGGCGGATAGGATGCACCGGACGTTGGTCCATGCCGGTGCTTAATTATTGTATCTGTGTTTGTTACAGGCAGAGAGTAGTGTGTGATAGAGTGTGTGGGTGATAGAGTGTGCGGGTGACGTGTGGTTCGTTTTGTTTGCACAGACGTTCAGCATGTATAGGGGCATTTGCGTATTTGATCTATCTATGTGGGCCTGCATAGTTTACTGAGCAGTGCTGCGAGGTGACTGAACTACGAGCGACGTACTCATTTACAGCGGAATGGTTGCCTTCTACCAAAGATGGAGTATCGACTCTACGACAGCGTTGGCACCGCAGGAAGCGGTGTCGTACAATGGCCCCCACACCGTCATCGTTGTGCGGGGTAGGGACCGTATATATTCTGCGAGGAGCCCTGTTTGCCACAGGGCG
>NW_026046888.1:5000-7500 GCF_023864275.1 Schistocerca cancellata
TGCCCCTATACATGCTGAACGTCCGTACACACAAAATGAACCACACGTCAGCCACACACTCTATCACACACTACTCTCTGCCTGTAACAGACACAGATACAACTACTAAGCACCAGCATGGACCAACGTCCGGTGCATCCTATCCGCCACAGTACACCAACTACGCTATGATAACCAGACCGGGAGGTCCAATCATAAAACAGAATACCCCACTCGTCCGACAACCACAATTGCTCAGAGAAGCCACCAACACCCACACATGTCCTACACAGGGGTGCACCCATCACCACCACACTGCCTCGTCTTACAGCACAAACACACTGGCAGGAATGAAACACACAGGTCTGCCGCAACCACAGACACGGCTCGCCCCCTCTCACTGGCGAAAAGCGCATCCCGACGTGACATAACTCCTTTGACACACTGACGCTGCCTCGGGCATCCACGTCCTACGGTCGATATCAACGAACCTCCCCCCCCCCTCCCCCCCACAACACGCCATCCCATACCACATTGTGTACCGTACCCAAACCTAACGTGTACTGTACTACAACGCAATGTGTACCATAACACAACCCAGTTTGTACCTTAACCTAACCTATGTCACCTTAACCTAACCTATGTCACCTTAACCTAACCTATGTCACCTTAACCTAACCTATGTCACCTTAACCTAACCTATGTCACCTTAACCTAACCTATGTCACCTTAACCTAACCTATGTCACCTTAACCTAACCTATGTCACCTTAACCTAACCCATCTTGCACCTTAACCTAACCCATCTTGCACCTTAACCTAACCCATCTTGCACCTTAACCTAACCCATCTTGCACCTTAACCTAACCCATCTTGCACCTTAACCTAACCTATGTTGCACCTTAACCTAACCTGTGTTGCACCTTAACCTACCTCAATTTGCACCGCAATGTAACGCAATTTGCACCGCAATGTAACGCAATTTGCACCGCAATGTAACGCAATTTGCACCGCAATGTAACGCAATTTGCACCGCAATGTAACGCAATTTGCACCGCAATGTAACGCAATTTGCACCGCAATGTAACGCAATTTGCACCGCAATGTAACGCAATTTGCACCGCAATGTAACTCAATTTGCACCGCAATGTAACTCAATTTGCACCGCAATGTAACTCAATTTGCACCGCAATGTAACTCAATTTGCACCGCAATGTAACTCAATTTGCACCGCAATGTAACTCAATTTGCACCGCAATGTAACTCAATTTGCACCGCAATGTAACTCAATTTGCACCGCAATGTAACTCAATTTGCACCGCAATGTAATGCAATTTGCACCGCAATGTAATGCAATTTGCACCGGAATGTAATGCAATTTGTACCGCAATCTACCCCCACATTGTGCCTTAACCTAACCCACATTGTGCCTTAACCTAACCCACATTGTGCCTTAACCTAACCCACGTTGTGCCTTAACCTAACCCACGTTGTGCCTTAACCTAACCCACGTTGTGCCTTAACCTAACCCAAGTTGTGCCTTAACCTAACCCAAGTTGTGCCTTAACCTAACCCAAGTTGTGCCTTAACCTAACCCAAGTTGTGCCTTAACCTAACCCAAGTTGTGCCTTAACCTAACCCAAGTTGTGCCTTAACCTAACCCAAGTTGTGCCTTAACCTAACCCAAGTTGTGCCTTAACCTAACCCAAGTTGTGCCTTAACCTAACCCAAGTTGTGCCTTAACCTAACCCAAGTTGTGCCTTAACCTAACCCAAGTTGTGCCTTAACCTAACCCAAGTTGTGCCTTAACCTAACCCAAGTTGTGCCTTACCCTGCTCTGTAATTGGCATATGACACGTTACATTAATGTATTGTCCAACCGCAACCCGCTCAGAATGTTGTGTACACAGCTACGTGTCATCTCCCCATAACAGCTGCATTGCAGTGTGGTACGCCATAGAGACGTGTGGGAGTAATGGACGCAGTGGATGGCGATCAGCATGAGCCGTCTGTTCATGTAGTGGCGCGTGTATGCAGACGTAGTAGTCTCTTCTCACACAATGTGATAGCACGGTGCCCCGCGTTCCACATCTGCGACATGCTACAGAGGCCGGTTGACAGTTGGTCGCGCAATGGACATCGCATACGTACGGGGGCACCTTCCACGTGCCCTCTAGTCGGGCACATTTTGTTGCGTGGATGTGAGCGGATGTAGTGTGTCTTGACACCTGACAGGCAGGCATGCAATAATAGTTGACTTTGCAAACGGGGATGGACGTGTACGTTTACTGGTGACGTTACGCAAATGAACAACTGGTAACCCGTTGTGGTGCGGTTGTCCTTGCTGGAGGTACATCTGTGAGGGCAACGATCGGTACAGCTACGAAGCGGTCCCCACCATACCAACGAACGTGAATGTGAATCTGGGTGTGAAGCGATACGCGGCTGTGGGTGGGTGGGACTGTCCCCGGCCGGTGAGGGGGGGCCGCCCGGCGTGCTGGCCGCGCGGTGCGTGGGCGCAC
>NW_026046888.1:17500-20000 GCF_023864275.1 Schistocerca cancellata
TAACCTATGTCACCTTAACCTAACCTATGTCACCTTAACCTAACCTATGTCACCTTAACCTAACCTATGTCACCTTAACCTAACCCATCTTGCACCTTAACCTAACCCATCTTGCACCTTAACCTAACCCATCTTGCACCTTAACCTAACCCATCTTGCACCTTAACCTAACCCATCTTGCACCTTAACCTAACCTATGTTGCACCTTAACCTAACCTGTGTTGCACCTTAACCTACCTCAATTTGCACCGCAATGTAACGCAATTTGCACCGCAATGTAACGCAATTTGCACCGCAATGTAACGCAATTTGCACCGCAATGTAACGCAATTTGCACCGCAATGTAACGCAATTTGCACCGCAATGTAACGCAATTTGCACCGCAATGTAACGCAATTTGCACCGCAATGTAACGCAATTTGCACCGCAATGTAACGCAATTTGCACCGCAATGTAACGCAATTTGCACCGCAATGTAACTCAATTTGCACCGCAATGTAACTCAATTTGCACCGCAATGTAACTCAATTTGCACCGCAATGTAACTCAATTTGCACCGCAATGTAACTCAATTTGCACCGCAATGTAACTCAATTTGCACCGCAATGTAACTCAATTTGCACCGCAATGTAACTCAATTTGCACCGCAATGTAACTCAATTTGCACCGCAATGTAACTCAATTTGCACCGCAATGTAACTCAATTTGCACCGCAATGTAACTCAATTTGCACCGCAATGTAACTCAATTTGCACCGCAATGTAATGCAATTTGCACCGCAATGTAATGCAATTTGCACCGCAATGTAATGCAATTTGTACCGCAATCTACCCCCACATTGTGCCTTAACCTAACCCACATTGTGCCTTAACCTAACCCACATTGTGCCTTAACCTAACCCACGTTGTGCCTTAACCTAACCCACGTTGTGCCTTAACCTAACCCACGTTGTGCCTTAACCTAACCCAAGTTGTGCCTTAACCTAACCCAAGTTGTGCCTTAACCTAACCCAAGTTGTGCCTTAACCTAACCCAAGTTGTGCCTTAACCTAACCCAAGTTGTGCCTTAACCTAACCCAAGTTGTGCCTTAACCTAACCCAAGTTGTGCCTTAACCTAACCCAAGTTGTGCCTTAACCTAACCCAAGTTGTGCCTTAACCTAACCCAAGTTGTGCCTTAACCTAACCCAAGTTGTGCCTTAACCTAACCCAAGTTGTGCCTTAACCTAACCCAAGTTGTGCCTTAACCTAACCCAAGTTGTGCCTTAACCTAACCCAAGTTGTGCCTTACCCTGCTCTGTAATTGGCATATGACACGTTACATTAATGTATTGTCCAACCGCAACCCGCTCAGAATGTTGTGTACACAGCTACGTGTCATCTCCCCATAACAGCTGCATTGCAGTGTGGTACGCCATAGAGACGTGTGGGAGTAATGGACGCAGTGGATGGCGATCAGCATGAGCCGTCTGTTCATGTAGTGGCGCGTGTATGCAGACGTAGTAGTCTCTTCTCACACAATGTGATAGCACGGTGCCCCGCGTTCCACATCTGCGATATGCTACAGAGGCCGGTTGACAGTTGGTCGCGCAATGGACATCGCATACGTACGGGGGCACCTTCCACGTGCCCTCTAGTCGGGCACATTTTGTTGCGTGGATGTGAGCGGATGTAGTGTGTCTTGACACCTGACAGGCAGGCATGCAATAATAGTTGACTTTGCAAACGGGGATGGACGTGTACGTTTACTGGTGACGTTACGCAAATGAACAACTGGTAACCCGTTGTGGTGCGGTTGTCCTTGCTGGAGGTACATCTGTGAGGGCAACGATCGGTACAGCTACGAAGCGGTCCCCACCATACCAACGAACGTGAATGTGAATCTGGGTGTGAAGCGATACGCGGCTGTGGGTGGGTGGGACTGTCCCCGGCCGGTGAGGGGGGGCCGCCCGGCGTGCTGGCCGCGCGGTGCGTGGGCGCACGCGCTACAGCCGGCTGGTGGGGGCGCCCAGTGGCAGGCGCGCCGGCCGACGGACGCGGCAGGCGGCGCAGCTGCGCGCCGGGGCACCCTGCGCGCGGCGCCGTGCAGCCAAAGTGGGTCCTCGCCGGCCCGGTGCGAAGCGCGGTGGACATCTGCAGTGTGCTGGTCCGATTGAGGACTGTGTGCGTTGAGGATGCGCCGCCGCCCGGCACTCGGCGCCGCGACGCCGTCTGCTGCTCGGTCGCCCCAGCGGTTCTCGCTGGTGGTTTGTATCGCAGTTGTGCAGACGTGTTGGCACGTGCGCTGTGCTGGGAGAGTTCGCTTCGGCACCCACGTGGGGCCTTTGCCCTTCTGTGGCGCTGGCGTTGGAGCTGCCGGTCACCGTAGGTGGCGCGTGTTGTCTCCCGCCGGCAATGCCACGACAGCACGCTCCCGGGCCTCTGTCGGCAGCGGCAAGCTCAGTTGGGAGCACGGGTGGTCGCACCTAAAGCGTCTACTCGCCTAACTCCGGGCGATTGCGC
>NW_026046888.1:30000-32500 GCF_023864275.1 Schistocerca cancellata
TAACTCAATTTGCACCGCAATGTAACTCAATTTGCACCGCAATGTAACTCAATTTGCACCGCAATGTAACTCAATTTGCACCGCAATGTAACTCAATTTGCACCGCAATGTAACTCAATTTGCACCGCAATGTAACTCAATTTGCACCGCAATGTAACTCAATTTGCACCGCAATGTAACTCAATTTGCACCGCAATGTAACTCAATTTGCACCGCAATGTAACTCAATTTGCACCGCAATGTAATGCAATTTGCACCGCAATGTAATGCAATTTGCACCGCAATGTAATGCAATTTGTACCGCAATCTACCCCCACATTGTGCCTTAACCTAACCCACATTGTGCCTTAACCTAACCCACATTGTGCCTTAACCTAACCCACGTTGTGCCTTAACCTAACCCACGTTGTGCCTTAACCTAACCCACGTTGTGCCTTAACCTAACCCAAGTTGTGCCTTAACCTAACCCAAGTTGTGCCTTAACCTAACCCAAGTTGTGCCTTAACCTAACCCAAGTTGTGCCTTAACCTAACCCAAGTTGTGCCTTAACCTAACCCAAGTTGTGCCTTAACCTAACCCAAGTTGTGCCTTAACCTAACCCAAGTTGTGCCTTAACCTAACCCAAGTTGTGCCTTAACCTAACCCAAGTTGTGCCTTAACCTAACCCAAGTTGTGCCTTAACCTAACCCAAGTTGTGCCTTAACCTAACCCAAGTTGTGCCTTACCCTGCTCTGTAATTGGCATATGACACGTTACATTAATGTATTGTCCAACCGCAACCCGCTCAGAATGTTGTGTACACAGCTACGTGTCATCTCCCCATAACAGCTGCATTGCAGTGTGGTACGCCATAGAGACGTGTGGGAGTAATGGACGCAGTGGATGGCGATCAGCATGAGCCGTCTGTTCATGTAGTGGCGCGTGTATGCAGACGTAGTAGTCTCTTCTCACACAATGTGATAGCACGGTGCCCCGCGTTCCACATCTGCGACATGCTACAGAGGCCGGTTGACAGTTGGTCGCGCAATGGACATCGCATACGTACGGGGGCACCTTCCACGTGCCCTCTAGTCGGGCACATTTTGTTGCGTGGATGTGAGCGGATGTAGTGTGTCTTGACACCTGACAGGCAGGCATGCAATAATAGTTGACTTTGCAAACGGGGATGGACGTGTACGTTTACTGGTGACGTTACGCAAATGAACAACTGGTAACCCGTTGTGGTGCGGTTGTCCTTGCTGGAGGTACATCTGTGAGGGCAACGATCGGTACAGCTACGAAGCGGTCCCCACCATACCAACGAACGTGAATGTGAATCTGGGTGTGAAGCGATACGCGGCTGTGGGTGGGTGGGACTGTCCCCGGCCGGTGAGGGGGGGCCGCCCGGCGTGCTGGCCGCGCGGTGCGTGGGCGCACGCGCTACAGCCGGCTGGTGGGGGCGCCCAGTGGCAGGCGCGCCGGCCGACGGACGCGGCAGGCGGCGCAGCTGCGCGCCGGGGCACCCTGCGCGCGGCGCCGTGCAGCCAAAGTGGGTCCTCGCCGGCCCGGTGCGAAGCGCGGTGGACATCTGCAGTGTGCTGGTCCGATTGAGGACTGTGTGCGTTGAGGATGCGCCGCCGCCCGGCACTCGGCGCCGCGACGCCGTCTGCTGCTCGGTCGCCCCAGCGGTTCTCGCTGGTGGTTTGTATCGCAGTTGTGCAGACGTGTTGGCACGTGCGCTGTGCTGGGAGAGTTCGCTTCGGCACCCACGTGGGGCCTTTGCCCTTCTGTGGCGCTGGCGTTGGAGCTGCCGGTCACCGTAGGTGGCGCGTGTTGTCTCCCGCCGGCAATGCCACGACAGCACGCTCCCGGGCCTCTGTCGGCAGCGGCAAGCTCAGTTGGGAGCACGGGTGGTCGCACCTAAAGCGTCTACTCGCCTAACTCCGGGCGATTGCGCCTCTCTCGAACCCGACCAAGTACTTAGGACGGCGCTGCGCGCCGCCGGGACCTGAGAGGGTTTCGAGGTGTATTGTGCAGGGGAGCTCAGCCTCCTCCTGTTTGCAGAATAATTGAGCGGACGCTTGCGTGTTCGCGCGGGCCCCTGGGACACACTCCCGGGCGGCCGGCTGCTCAGCTCTAGTTGACGCAGCTCCCTGGTTGATCCTGCCAGTAGTCATATGCTTGTCTCAAAGATTAAGCCATGCATGTCTCAGTACAAGCCGCATTAAGGTGAAACCGCGAATGGCTCATTAAATCAGTTATGGTTCCTTAGATCGTACCCACGTTACTTGGATAACTGTGGTAATTCTAGAGCTAATACATGCAAACAGAGTCCCGACCAGAGATGGAAGGGACGCTTTTATTAGATCAAAACCAATCGGTCGGCTCGTCCGGTCCGTTTGCCTTGGTGACTCTGAATAACTTTGGGCTGATCGCACGGTCCTCGTACCGGCGACGCATCTTTCAAATGTCTGCCTTATCAACTGTCGATGGTAGGTTCTGCGCCTACCATGGTTGTAAC
>NW_026046888.1:40000-45000 GCF_023864275.1 Schistocerca cancellata
GTCGAGCGCACCACAAACAAAAATACCGCCACCTGCAGGTCCCCCGCAACATGACCTGCTGCACCGATGATACCGCCATCTATGAGACGCCACGCCGACTACGACATCGCTAGGTCCCACAGTGCCCATTTTCCGACGCCACCCACAAACCCTGCATCATCTGCCCACCACAGGAGCCCCAACGCCTGTGCCTGCGTCGCACGAAGTCGTCGACCGACAATCGCTCCACCCGCACCCGCACGTGCCCCACCCCAACCGCCCAAATCGCAACTCCAGCGGATGAACGGCGGACTCTTCCCGCACTCGTAACGTGCAATCCGCCCCTATATCTTGCGTTTCATGAAGAGTTATATCGAATATGCCATATTCCCGCTGTCCCTATACATGCTGTAAGTAGCTCGCTTGCTACAGCAGCAGCAGCAGCAGCACCACCTCCGCGCGCTTCCCTGGGGGCACTGAACCGCAGGATGCGAGACCCCACGCCCAGTGGCAAACAGGGCTCCTCTCAGAATATAGGCGGTCCCTACCCCTCACAACGATGACGGTGGGAGGGCCGTTTTACGAGACCATTTCCTGCGGTGCCAACGCTGTCGTAGAGCCGATACTCCATCTTTGGTACAAGGCAATCATTCCGCTGTAAATCAGTACGTCACTCGTAGTTCAGTCACCTCACAGCACTGCTCAGTAAACTATGCAGGCCCACATAGATAGATTATGATAGATTATATACGCAAATGCCCCTATACATGCTGAACGTCCGTACACACAAAATGAACCACACGTCAGCCACACACTCTATCACACACTACTCTCTGCCTGTAACAGACACAGATACAACTACTAAGCACCAGCATGGACCAACGTCCGGTGCATCCTATCCGCCACAGTACACCAACTACGCTATGATAACCAGACCGGGAGGTCCAATCATAAAACAGAATACCCCACTCGTCCGACAACCACAATTGCTCAGAGAAGCCACCAACACCCACACATGTCCTACACAGGGGTGCACCCATCACCACCACACTGCCTCGTCTTACAGCACAAACACACTGGCAGGAATGAAACACACAGGTCTGCCGCAACCACAGACACGGCTCGCCCCCTCTCACTGGCGAAAAGCGCATCCCGACGTGACATAACTCCTTTGACACACTGACGCTGCCTCGGGCATCCACGTCCTACGGTCGATATCAACGAACCTCCCCCCCCCCCTCCCCCCCACAACACGCCATCCCATACCACATTGTGTACCGTACCCAAACCTAACGTGTACTGTACTACAACGCAATGTGTACCATAACACAACCCAGTTTGTACCTTAACCTAACCTATGTCACCTTAACCTAACCTATGTCACCTTAACCTAACCTATGTCACCTTAACCTAACCTATGTCACCTTAACCTAACCTATGTCACCTTAACCTAACCTATGTCACCTTAACCTAACCTATGTCACCTTAACCTAACCTATGTCACCTTAACCTAACCCATCTTGCACCTTAACCTAACCCATCTTGCACCTTAACCTAACCCATCTTGCACCTTAACCTAACCCATCTTGCACCTTAACCTAACCCATCTTGCACCTTAACCTAACCTATGTTGCACCTTAACCTAACCTGTGTTGCACCTTAACCTACCTCAATTTGCACCGCAATGTAACGCAATTTGCACCGCAATGTAACGCAATTTGCACCGCAATGTAACGCAATTTGCACCGCAATGTAACGCAATTTGCACCGCAATGTAACGCAATTTGCACCGCAATGTAACGCAATTTGCACCGCAATGTAACGCAATTTGCACCGCAATGTAACGCAATTTGCACCGCAATGTAACGCAATTTGCACCGCAATGTAACGCAATTTGCACCGCAATGTAACTCAATTTGCACCGCAATGTAACTCAATTTGCACCGCAATGTAACTCAATTTGCACCGCAATGTAACTCAATTTGCACCGCAATGTAATGCAATTTGCACCGCAATGTAATGCAATTTGCACCGCAATGTAATGCAATTTGTACCGCAATCTACCCCCACATTGTGCCTTAACCTAACCCACATTGTGCCTTAACCTAACCCACATTGTGCCTTAACCTAACCCACGTTGTGCCTTAACCTAACCCACGTTGTGCCTTAACCTAACCCACGTTGTGCCTTAACCTAACCCAAGTTGTGCCTTAACCTAACCCAAGTTGTGCCTTAACCTAACCCAAGTTGTGCCTTAACCTAACCCAAGTTGTGCCTTAACCTAACCCAAGTTGTGCCTTAACCTAACCCAAGTTGTGCCTTAACCTAACCCAAGTTGTGCCTTAACCTAACCCAAGTTGTGCCTTAACCTAACCCAAGTTGTGCCTTAACCTAACCCAAGTTGTGCCTTAACCTAACCCAAGTTGTGCCTTAACCTAACCCAAGTTGTGCCTTAACCTAACCCAAGTTGTGCCTTACCCTGCTCTGTAATTGGCATATGACACGTTACATTAATGTATTGTCCAACCGCAACCCGCTCAGAATGTTGTGTACACAGCTACGTGTCATCTCCCCATAACAGCTGCATTGCAGTGTGGTACGCCATAGAGACGTGTGGGAGTAATGGACGCAGTGGATGGCGATCAGCATGAGCCGTCTGTTCATGTAGTGGCGCGTGTATGCAGACGTAGTAGTCTCTTCTCACACAATGTGATAGCACGGTGCCCCGCGTTCCACATCTGCGACATGCTACAGAGGCCGGTTGACAGTTGGTCGCGCAATGGACATCGCATACGTACGGGGGCACCTTCCACGTGCCCTCTAGTCGGGCACATTTTGTTGCGTGGATGTGAGCGGATGTAGTGTGTCTTGACACCTGACAGGCAGGCATGCAATAATAGTTGACTTTGCAAACGGGGATGGACGTGTACGTTTACTGGTGACGTTACGCAAATGAACAACTGGTAACCCGTTGTGGTGCGGTTGTCCTTGCTGGAGGTACATCTGTGAGGGCAACGATCGGTACAGCTACGAAGCGGTCCCCACCATACCAACGAACGTGAATGTGAATCTGGGTGTGAAGCGATACGCGGCTGTGGGTGGGTGGGACTGTCCCCGGCCGGTGAGGGGGGGCCGCCCGGCGTGCTGGCCGCGCGGTGCGTGGGCGCACGCGCTACAGCCGGCTGGTGGGGGCGCCCAGTGGCAGGCGCGCCGGCCGACGGACGCGGCAGGCGGCGCAGCTGCGCGCCGGGGCACCCTGCGCGCGGCGCCGTGCAGCCAAAGTGGGTCCTCGCCGGCCCGGTGCGAAGCGCGGTGGACATCTGCAGTGTGCTGGTCCGATTGAGGACTGTGTGCGTTGAGGATGCGCCGCCGCCCGGCACTCGGCGCCGCGACGCCGTCTGCTGCTCGGTCGCCCCAGCGGTTCTCGCTGGTGGTTTGTATCGCAGTTGTGCAGACGTGTTGGCACGTGCGCTGTGCTGGGAGACTTCGCTTCGGCACCCACGTGGGGCCTTTGCCCTTCTGTGGCGCTGGCGTTGGAGCTGCCGGTCACCGTAGGTGGCGCGTGTTGTCTCCCGCCGGCAATGCCACGACAGCACGCTCCCGGGCCTCTGTCGGCAGCGGCAAGCTCAGTTGGGAGCACGGGTGGTCGCACCTAAAGCGTCTACTCGCCTAACTCCGGGCGATTGCGCCTCTCTCGAACCCGACCAAGTACTTAGGACGGCGCTGCGCGCCGCCGGGACCTGAGAGGGTTTCGAGGTGTATTGTGCAGGGGAGCTCAGCCTCCTCCTGTTTGCAGAATAATTGAGCGGACGCTTGCGTGTTCGCGCGGGCCCCTGGGACACACTCCCGGGCGGCCGGCTGCTCAGCTCTAGTTGACGCAGCTCCCTGGTTGATCCTGCCAGTAGTCATATGCTTGTCTCAAAGATTAAGCCATGCATGTCTCAGTACAAGCCGCATTAAGGTGAAACCGCGAATGGCTCATTAAATCAGTTATGGTTCCTTAGATCGTACCCACGTTACTTGGATAACTGTGGTAATTCTAGAGCTAATACATGCAAACAGAGTCCCGACCAGAGATGGAAGGGACGCTTTTATTAGATCAAAACCAATCGGTCGGCTCGTCCGGTCCGTTTGCCTTGGTGACTCTGAATAACTTTGGGCTGATCGCACGGTCCTCGTACCGGCGACGCATCTTTCAAATGTCTGCCTTATCAACTGTCGATGGTAGGTTCTGCGCCTACCATGGTTGTAACGGGTAACGGGGAATCAGGGTTCGATTCCGGAGAGGGAGCCTGAGAAACGGCTACCACATCCAAGGAAGGCAGCAGGCGCGCAAATTACCCACTCCCGGCACGGGGAGGTAGTGACGAAAAATAACGATACGGGACTCATCCGAGGCCCCGTAATCGGAATGAGTACACTTTAAATCCTTTAACGAGTATCTATTGGAGGGCAAGTCTGGTGCCAGCAGCCGCGGTAATTCCAGCTCCAATAGCGTATATTAAAGTTGTTGCGGTTAAAAAGCTCGTAGTTGGATTTGTGTCCCACGCTGTTGGTTCACCGCCCGTCGGTGTTTAACTGGCATGTATCGTGGGACGTCCTGCCGGTGGGGCGAGCCGAAGGCGTGCGACCGCCTCGTGCGTGTTCGTGCGTCCCGAGGCGGACCCCGTTGAAATCCTACCAAGGTGCTCTTTATTGAGTGTCTGGGTGGGCCGGCACGTTTACTTTGAACAAATTAGAGTGCTTAAAGCAGGCAAGCCCGCCTGAATACTGTGTGCATGGAATAATGGAATAGGACCTCGGTTCTATTTTGTTGGTTTTCGGAACCCGAGGTAATGATTAATAGGGACAGGCGGGGGCATTCGTATTGCGACGTTAGAGGTGAAATTCTTGGATCGTCGCAAGACGAACAGAAGCGAAAGCATTTGCCAAGTATGTTTTCATTAATCAAGAACGAAAGTTAGAGGTTCGAAGGCGATCAGATACCGCCCTAGTTCTAACCATAAACGATGCCAGCCAGC
>NW_026046888.1:52500-55000 GCF_023864275.1 Schistocerca cancellata
TGTAACAGACACAGATACAACTACTAAGCACCAGCATGGACCAACGTCCGGTGCATCCTATCCGCCACAGTACACCAACTACGCTATGATAACCAGACCGGGAGGTCCAATCATAAAACAGAATACCCCACTCGTCCGACAACCACAATTGCTCAGAGAAGCCACCAACACCCACACATGTCCTACACAGGGGTGCACCCATCACCACCACACTGCCTCGTCTTACAGCACAAACACACTGGCAGGAATGAAACACACAGGTCTGCCGCAACCACAGACACGGCTCGCCCCCTCTCACTGGCGAAAAGCGCATCCCGACGTGACATAACTCCTTTGACACACTGACGCTGCCTCGGGCATCCACGTCCTACGGTCGATATCAACGAACCTCCCCCCCCCCCCTCCCCCCCCCCCACAACACGCCATCCCATACCACATTGTGTACCGTACCCAAACCTAACGTGTACTGTACTACAACGCAATGTGTACCATAACACAACCCAGTTTGTACCTTAACCTAACCTATGTCACCTTAACCTAACCTATGTCACCTTAACCTAACCTATGTCACCTTAACCTAACCTATGTCACCTTAACCTAACCTATGTCACCTTAACCTAACCTATGTCACCTTAACCTAACCTATGTCACCTTAACCTAACCTATGTCACCTTAACCTAACCCATCTTGCACCTTAACCTAACCCATCTTGCACCTTAACCTAACCCATCTTGCACCTTAACCTAACCCATCTTGCACCTTAACCTAACCCATCTTGCACCTTAACCTAACCTATGTTGCACCTTAACCTAACCTGTGTTGCACCTTAACCTACCTCAATTTGCACCGCAATGTAACGCAATTTGCACCGCAATGTAACGCAATTTGCACCGCAATGTAACGCAATTTGCACCGCAATGTAACGCAATTTGCACCGCAATGTAACGCAATTTGCACCGCAATGTAACGCAATTTGCACCGCAATGTAACGCAATTTGCACCGCAATGTAACGCAATTTGCACCGCAATGTAACGCAATTTGCACCGCAATGTAACGCAATTTGCACCGCAATGTAACTCAATTTGCACCGCAATGTAACTCAATTTGCACCGCAATGTAACTCAATTTGCACCGCAATGTAACTCAATTTGCACCGCAATGTAACTCAATTTGCACCGCAATGTAACTCAATTTGCACCGCAATGTAACTCAATTTGCACCGCAATGTAACTCAATTTGCACCGCAATGTAACTCAATTTGCACCGCAATGTAACTCAATTTGCACCGCAATGTAACTCAATTTGCACCGCAATGTAATGCAATTTGCACCGCAATGTAATGCAATTTGCACCGCAATGTAATGCAATTTGTACCGCAATCTACCCCCACATTGTGCCTTAACCTAACCCACATTGTGCCTTAACCTAACCCACATTGTGCCTTAACCTAACCCACGTTGTGCCTTAACCTAACCCACGTTGTGCCTTAACCTAACCCACGTTGTGCCTTAACCTAACCCAAGTTGTGCCTTAACCTAACCCAAGTTGTGCCTTAACCTAACCCAAGTTGTGCCTTAACCTAACCCAAGTTGTGCCTTAACCTAACCCAAGTTGTGCCTTAACCTAACCCAAGTTGTGCCTTAACCTAACCCAAGTTGTGCCTTAACCTAACCCAAGTTGTGCCTTAACCTAACCCAAGTTGTGCCTTAACCTAACCCAAGTTGTGCCTTAACCTAACCCAAGTTGTGCCTTAACCTAACCCAAGTTGTGCCTTAACCTAACCCAAGTTGTGCCTTAACCTAACCCAAGTTGTGCCTTAACCTAACCCAAGTTGTGCCTTACCCTGCTCTGTAATTGGCATATGACACGTTACATTAATGTATTGTCCAACCGCAACCCGCTCAGAATGTTGTGTACACAGCTACGTGTCATCTCCCCATAACAGCTGCATTGCAGTGTGGTACGCCATAGAGACGTGTGGGAGTAATGGACGCAGTGGATGGCGATCAGCATGAGCCGTCTGTTCATGTAGTGGCGCGTGTATGCAGACGTAGTAGTCTCTTCTCACACAATGTGATAGCACGGTGCCCCGCGTTCCACATCTGCGACATGCTACAGAGGCCGGTTGACAGTTGGTCGCGCAATGGACATCGCATACGTACGGGGGCACCTTCCACGTGCCCTCTAGTCGGGCACATTTTGTTGCGTGGATGTGAGCGGATGTAGTGTGTCTTGACACCTGACAGGCAGGCATGCAATAATAGTTGACTTTGCAAACGGGGATGGACGTGTACGTTTACTGGTGACGTTACGCAAATGAACAACTGGTAACCCGTTGTGGTGCGGTTGTCCTTGCTGGAGGTACATCTGTGAGGGCAACGATCGGTACAGCTACGAAGCGGTCCCCACCATACCAACGAACGTGAATGTGAATCTGGGTGTGAAGCGATACGCGGCTGTGGGTGGGTGGGACTGTCCCCGGCCGGTGAGGGGGGGCCG
>NW_026046888.1:65000-67500 GCF_023864275.1 Schistocerca cancellata
ACCTTAACCTAACCTATGTCACCTTAACCTAACCTATGTCACCTTAACCTAACCTATGTCACCTTAACCTAACCTATGTCACCTTAACCTAACCTATGTCACCTTAACCTAACCCATCTTGCACCTTAACCTAACCCATCTTGCACCTTAACCTAACCCATCTTGCACCTTAACCTAACCCATCTTGCACCTTAACCTAACCCATCTTGCACCTTAACCTAACCTATGTTGCACCTTAACCTAACCTGTGTTGCACCTTAACCTACCTCAATTTGCACCGCAATGTAACGCAATTTGCACCGCAATGTAACGCAATTTGCACCGCAATGTAACGCAATTTGCACCGCAATGTAACGCAATTTGCACCGCAATGTAACGCAATTTGCACCGCAATGTAACGCAATTTGCACCGCAATGTAACGCAATTTGCACCGCAATGTAACGCAATTTGCACCGCAATGTAACGCAATTTGCACCGCAATGTAACGCAATTTGCACCGCAATGTAACTCAATTTGCACCGCAATGTAACTCAATTTGCACCGCAATGTAACTCAATTTGCACCGCAATGTAACTCAATTTGCACCGCAATGTAACTCAATTTGCACCGCAATGTAACTCAATTTGCACCGCAATGTAACTCAATTTGCACCGCAATGTAACTCAATTTGCACCGCAATGTAACTCAATTTGCACCGCAATGTAACTCAATTTGCACCGCAATGTAACTCAATTTGCACCGCAATGTAACTCAATTTGCACCGCAATGTAATGCAATTTGCACCGCAATGTAATGCAATTTGCACCGCAATGTAATGCAATTTGTACCGCAATCTACCCCCACATTGTGCCTTAACCTAACCCACATTGTGCCTTAACCTAACCCACATTGTGCCTTAACCTAACCCACGTTGTGCCTTAACCTAACCCACGTTGTGCCTTAACCTAACCCACGTTGTGCCTTAACCTAACCCAAGTTGTGCCTTAACCTAACCCAAGTTGTGCCTTAACCTAACCCAAGTTGTGCCTTAACCTAACCCAAGTTGTGCCTTAACCTAACCCAAGTTGTGCCTTAACCTAACCCAAGTTGTGCCTTAACCTAACCCAAGTTGTGCCTTAACCTAACCCAAGTTGTGCCTTAACCTAACCCAAGTTGTGCCTTAACCTAACCCAAGTTGTGCCTTAACCTAACCCAAGTTGTGCCTTAACCTAACCCAAGTTGTGCCTTAACCTAACCCAAGTTGTGCCTTAACCTAACCCAAGTTGTGCCTTAACCTAACCCAAGTTGTGCCTTACCCTGCTCTGTAATTGGCATATGACACGTTACATTAATGTATTGTCCAACCGCAACCCGCTCAGAATGTTGTGTACACAGCTACGTGTCATCTCCCCATAACAGCTGCATTGCAGTGTGGTACGCCATAGAGACGTGTGGGAGTAATGGACGCAGTGGATGGCGATCAGCATGAGCCGTCTGTTCATGTAGTGGCGCGTGTATGCAGACGTAGTAGTCTCTTCTCACACAATGTGATAGCACGGTGCCCCGCGTTCCACATCTGCGACATGCTACAGAGGCCGGTTGACAGTTGGTCGCGCAATGGACATCGCATACGTACGGGGGCACCTTCCACGTGCCCTCTAGTCGGGCACATTTTGTTGCGTGGATGTGAGCGGATGTAGTGTGTCTTGACACCTGACAGGCAGGCATGCAATAATAGTTGACTTTGCAAACGGGGATGGACGTGTACGTTTACTGGTGACGTTACGCAAATGAACAACTGGTAACCCGTTGTGGTGCGGTTGTCCTTGCTGGAGGTACATCTGTGAGGGCAACGATCGGTACAGCTACGAAGCGGTCCCCACCATACCAACGAACGTGAATGTGAATCTGGGTGTGAAGCGATACGCGGCTGTGGGTGGGTGGGACTGTCCCCGGCCGGTGAGGGGGGGCCGCCCGGCGTGCTGGCCGCGCGGTGCGTGGGCGCACGCGCTACAGCCGGCTGGTGGGGGCGCCCAGTGGCAGGCGCGCCGGCCGACGGACGCGGCAGGCGGCGCAGCTGCGCGCCGGGGCACCCTGCGCGCGGCGCCGTGCAGCCAAAGTGGGTCCTCGCCGGCCCGGTGCGAAGCGCGGTGGACATCTGCAGTGTGCTGGTCCGATTGAGGACTGTGTGCGTTGAGGATGCGCCGCCGCCCGGCACTCGGCGCCGCGACGCCGTCTGCTGCTCGGTCGCCCCAGCGGTTCTCGCTGGTGGTTTGTATCGCAGTTGTGCAGACGTGTTGGCACGTGCGCTGTGCTGGGAGAGTTCGCTTCGGCACCCACGTGGGGCCTTTGCCCTTCTGTGGCGCTGGCGTTGGAGCTGCCGGTCACCGTAGGTGGCGCGTGTTGTCTCCCGCCGGCAATGCCACGACAGCACGCTCCCGGGCCTCTGTCGGCAGCGGCAAGCTCAGTTGGGAGCACGGGTGGTCGCACCTAAAGCGTCTACTCGCCTAACTCCGGGCG
>NW_026046888.1:77500-80000 GCF_023864275.1 Schistocerca cancellata
ATGTAACTCAATTTGCACCGCAATGTAACTCAATTTGCACCGCAATGTAACTCAATTTGCACCGCAATGTAACTCAATTTGCACCGCAATGTAACTCAATTTGCACCGCAATGTAACTCAATTTGCACCGCAATGTAACTCAATTTGCACCGCAATGTAACTCAATTTGCACCGCAATGTAATGCAATTTGCACCGCAATGTAATGCAATTTGCACCGCAATGTAATGCAATTTGTACCGCAATCTACCCCCACATTGTGCCTTAACCTAACCCACATTGTGCCTTAACCTAACCCACATTGTGCCTTAACCTAACCCACGTTGTGCCTTAACCTAACCCACGTTGTGCCTTAACCTAACCCACGTTGTGCCTTAACCTAACCCAAGTTGTGCCTTAACCTAACCCAAGTTGTGCCTTAACCTAACCCAAGTTGTGCCTTAACCTAACCCAAGTTGTGCCTTAACCTAACCCAAGTTGTGCCTTAACCTAACCCAAGTTGTGCCTTAACCTAACCCAAGTTGTGCCTTAACCTAACCCAAGTTGTGCCTTAACCTAACCCAAGTTGTGCCTTAACCTAACCCAAGTTGTGCCTTAACCTAACCCAAGTTGTGCCTTAACCTAACCCAAGTTGTGCCTTAACCTAACCCAAGTTGTGCCTTAACCTAACCCAAGTTGTGCCTTAACCTAACCCAAGTTGTGCCTTACCCTGCTCTGTAATTGGCATATGACACGTTACATTAATGTATTGTCCAACCGCAACCCGCTCAGAATGTTGTGTACACAGCTACGTGTCATCTCCCCATAACAGCTGCATTGCAGTGTGGTACGCCATAGAGACGTGTGGGAGTAATGGACGCAGTGGATGGCGATCAGCATGAGCCGTCTGTTCATGTAGTGGCGCGTGTATGCAGACGTAGTAGTCTCTTCTCACACAATGTGATAGCACGGTGCCCCGCGTTCCACATCTGCGACATGCTACAGAGGCCGGTTGACAGTTGGTCGCGCAATGGACATCGCATACGTACGGGGGCACCTTCCACGTGCCCTCTAGTCGGGCACATTTTGTTGCGTGGATGTGAGCGGATGTAGTGTGTCTTGACACCTGACAGGCAGGCATGCAATAATAGTTGACTTTGCAAACGGGGATGGACGTGTACGTTTACTGGTGACGTTACGCAAATGAACAACTGGTAACCCGTTGTGGTGCGGTTGTCCTTGCTGGAGGTACATCTGTGAGGGCAACGATCGGTACAGCTACGAAGCGGTCCCCACCATACCAACGAACGTGAATGTGAATCTGGGTGTGAAGCGATACGCGGCTGTGGGTGGGTGGGACTGTCCCCGGCCGGTGAGGGGGGGCCGCCCGGCGTGCTGGCCGCGCGGTGCGTGGGCGCACGCGCTACAGCCGGCTGGTGGGGGCGCCCAGTGGCAGGCGCGCCGGCCGACGGACGCGGCAGGCGGCGCAGCTGCGCGCCGGGGCACCCTGCGCGCGGCGCCGTGCAGCCAAAGTGGGTCCTCGCCGGCCCGGTGCGAAGCGCGGTGGACATCTGCAGTGTGCTGGTCCGATTGAGGACTGTGTGCGTTGAGGATGCGCCGCCGCCCGGCACTCGGCGCCGCGACGCCGTCTGCTGCTCGGTCGCCCCAGCGGTTCTCGCTGGTGGTTTGTATCGCAGTTGTGCAGACGTGTTGGCACGTGCGCTGTGCTGGGAGAGTTCGCTTCGGCACCCACGTGGGGCCTTTGCCCTTCTGTGGCGCTGGCGTTGGAGCTGCCGGTCACCGTAGGTGGCGCGTGTTGTCTCCCGCCGGCAATGCCACGACAGCACGCTCCCGGGCCTCTGTCGGCAGCGGCAAGCTCAGTTGGGAGCACGGGTGGTCGCACCTAAAGCGTCTACTCGCCTAACTCCGGGCGATTGCGCCTCTCTCGAACCCGACCAAGTACTTAGGACGGCGCTGCGCGCCGCCGGGACCTGAGAGGGTTTCGAGGTGTATTGTGCAGGGGAGCTCAGCCTCCTCCTGTTTGCAGAATAATTGAGCGGACGCTTGCGTGTTCGCGCGGGCCCCTGGGACACACTCCCGGGCGGCCGGCTGCTCAGCTCTAGTTGACGCAGCTCCCTGGTTGATCCTGCCAGTAGTCATATGCTTGTCTCAAAGATTAAGCCATGCATGTCTCAGTACAAGCCGCATTAAGGTGAAACCGCGAATGGCTCATTAAATCAGTTATGGTTCCTTAGATCGTACCCACGTTACTTGGATAACTGTGGTAATTCTAGAGCTAATACATGCAAACAGAGTCCCGACCAGAGATGGAAGGGACGCTTTTATTAGATCAAAACCAATCGGTCGGCTCGTCCGGTCCGTTTGCCTTGGTGACTCTGAATAACTTTGGGCTGATCGCACGGTCCTCGTACCGGCGACGCATCTTTCAAATGTCTGCCTTATCAACTGTCGATGGTAGGTTCTGCGCCTACCATGGTTGTAACGGGTAACGGGGAATCAGGG
>NW_026046888.1:87500-92500 GCF_023864275.1 Schistocerca cancellata
AAAATACCGCCACCTGCAGGTCCCCCGCAACATGACCTGCTGCACCGATGATACCGCCATCTATGAGACGCCACGCCGACTACGACATCGCTAGGTCCCACAGTGCCCATTTTCCGACGCCACCCACAAACCCTGCATCATCTGCCCACCACAGGAGCCCCAACGCCTGTGCCTGCGTCGCACGAAGTCGTCGACCGACAATCGCTCCACCCGCACCCGCACGTGCCCCACCCCAACCGCCCAAATCGCAACTCCAGCGGATGAACGGCGGACTCTTCCCGCACTCGTAACGTGCAATCCGCCCCTATATCTTGCGTTTCATGAAGAGTTATATCGAATATGCCATATTCCCGCTGTCCCTATACATGCTGTAAGTAGCTCGCTTGCTACAGCAGCAGCAGCAGCAGCACCACCTCCGCGCGCTTCCCTGGGGGCACTGAACCGCAGGATGCGAGACCCCACGCCCAGTGGCAAACAGGGTTCCTCTCAGAATATAGGCGGTCCCTACCCCTCACAACGATGACGGTGGGAGGGCCGTTTTACGAGACCATTTCCTGCGGTGCCAACGCTGTCGTAGAGCCGATACTCCATCTTTGGTACAAGGCAATCATTCCGCTGTAAATCAGTACGTCACTCGTAGTTCAGTCACCTCACAGCACTGCTCAGTAAACTATGCAGGCCCACATAGATAGATTATGATAGATTATATACGCAAATGCCCCTATACATGCTGAACGTCCGTACACACAAAATGAACCACACGTCAGCCACACACTCTATCACACACTACTCTCTGCCTGTAACAGACACAGATACAACTACTAAGCACCAGCATGGACCAACGTCCGGTGCATCCTATCCGCCACAGTACACCAACTACGCTATGATAACCAGACCGGGAGGTCCAATCATAAAACAGAATACCCCACTCGTCCGACAACCACAATTGCTCAGAGAAGCCACCAACACCCACACATGTCCTACACAGGGGTGCACCCATCACCACCACACTGCCTCGTCTTACAGCACAAACACACTGGCAGGAATGAAACACACAGGTCTGCCGCAACCACAGACACGGCTCGCCCCCTCTCACTGGCGAAAAGCGCATCCCGACGTGACATAACTCCTTTGACACACTGACGCTGCCTCGGGCATCCACGTCCTACGGTCGATATCAACGAACCTCCCCCCCCCCCTCCCCCCCACAACACGCCATCCCATACCACATTGTGTACCGTACCCAAACCTAACGTGTACTGTACTACAACGCAATGTGTACCATAACACAACCCAGTTTGTACCTTAACCTAACCTATGTCACCTTAACCTAACCTATGTCACCTTAACCTAACCTATGTCACCTTAACCTAACCTATGTCACCTTAACCTAACCTATGTCACCTTAACCTAACCTATGTCACCTTAACCTAACCTATGTCACCTTAACCTAACCTATGTCACCTTAACCTAACCCATCTTGCACCTTAACCTAACCCATCTTGCACCTTAACCTAACCCATCTTGCACCTTAACCTAACCCATCTTGCACCTTAACCTAACCCATCTTGCACCTTAACCTAACCTATGTTGCACCTTAACCTAACCTGTGTTGCACCTTAACCTACCTCAATTTGCACCGCAATGTAACGCAATTTGCACCGCAATGTAACGCAATTTGCACCGCAATGTAACGCAATTTGCACCGCAATGTAACGCAATTTGCACCGCAATGTAACGCAATTTGCACCGCAATGTAACGCAATTTGCACCGCAATGTAACGCAATTTGCACCGCAATGTAACGCAATTTGCACCGCAATGTAACGCAATTTGCACCGCAATGTAACTCAATTTGCACCGCAATGTAACTCAATTTGCACCGCAATGTAACTCAATTTGCACCGCAATGTAACTCAATTTGCACCGCAATGTAACTCAATTTGCACCGCAATGTAACTCAATTTGCACCGCAATGTAACTCAATTTGCACCGCAATGTAACTCAATTTGCACCGCAATGTAACTCAATTTGCACCGCAATGTAACTCAATTTGCACCGCAATGTAACTCAATTTGCACCGCAATGTAACTCAATTTGCACCGCAATGTAATGCAATTTGCACCGCAATGTAATGCAATTTGTACCGCAATCTACCCCCACATTGTGCCTTAACCTAACCCACATTGTGCCTTAACCTAACCCACATTGTGCCTTAACCTAACCCACGTTGTGCCTTAACCTAACCCACGTTGTGCCTTAACCTAACCCACGTTGTGCCTTAACCTAACCCAAGTTGTGCCTTAACCTAACCCAAGTTGTGCCTTAACCTAACCCAAGTTGTGCCTTAACCTAACCCAAGTTGTGCCTTAACCTAACCCAAGTTGTGCCTTAACCTAACCCAAGTTGTGCCTTAACCTAACCCAAGTTGTGCCTTAACCTAACCCAAGTTGTGCCTTAACCTAACCCAAGTTGTGCCTTAACCTAACCCAAGTTGTGCCTTAACCTAACCCAAGTTGTGCCTTAACCTAACCCAAGTTGTGCCTTAACCTAACCCAAGTTGTGCCTTAACCTAACCCAAGTTGTGCCTTAACCTAACCCAAGTTGTGCCTTACCCTGCTCTGTAATTGGCATATGACACGTTACATTAATGTATTGTCCAACCGCAACCCGCTCAGAATGTTGTGTACACAGCTACGTGTCATCTCCCCATAACAGCTGCATTGCAGTGTGGTACGCCATAGAGACGTGTGGGAGTAATGGACGCAGTGGATGGCGATCAGCATGAGCCGTCTGTTCATGTAGTGGCGCGTGTATGCAGACGTAGTAGTCTCTTCTCACACAATGTGATAGCACGGTGCCCCGCGTTCCACATCTGCGACATGCTACAGAGGCCGGTTGACAGTTGGTCGCGCAATGGACATCGCATACGTACGGGGGCACCTTCCACGTGCCCTCTAGTCGGGCACATTTTGTTGCGTGGATGTGAGCGGATGTAGTGTGTCTTGACACCTGACAGGCAGGCATGCAATAATAGTTGACTTTGCAAACGGGGATGGACGTGTACGTTTACTGGTGACGTTACGCAAATGAACAACTGGTAACCCGTTGTGGTGCGGTTGTCCTTGCTGGAGGTACATCTGTGAGGGCAACGATCGGTACAGCTACGAAGCGGTCCCCACCATACCAACGAACGTGAATGTGAATCTGGGTGTGAAGCGATACGCGGCTGTGGGTGGGTGGGACTGTCCCCGGCCGGTGAGGGGGGGCCGCCCGGCGTGCTGGCCGCGCGGTGCGTGGGCGCACGCGCTACAGCCGGCTGGTGGGGGCGCCCAGTGGCAGGCGCGCCGGCCGACGGACGCGGCAGGCGGCGCAGCTGCGCGCCGGGGCACCCTGCGCGCGGCGCCGTGCAGCCAAAGTGGGTCCTCGCCGGCCCGGTGCGAAGCGCGGTGGACATCTGCAGTGTGCTGGTCCGATTGAGGACTGTGTGCGTTGAGGATGCGCCGCCGCCCGGCACTCGGCGCCGCGACGCCGTCTGCTGCTCGGTCGCCCCAGCGGTTCTCGCTGGTGGTTTGTATCGCAGTTGTGCAGACGTGTTGGCACGTGCGCTGTGCTGGGAGAGTTCGCTTCGGCACCCACGTGGGGCCTTTGCCCTTCTGTGGCGCTGGCGTTGGAGCTGCCGGTCACCGTAGGTGGCGCGTGTTGTCTCCCGCCGGCAATGCCACGACAGCACGCTCCCGGGCCTCTGTCGGCAGCGGCAAGCTCAGTTGGGAGCACGGGTGGTCGCACCTAAAGCGTCTACTCGCCTAACTCCGGGCGATTGCGCCTCTCTCGAACCCGACCAAGTACTTAGGACGGCGCTGCGCGCCGCCGGGACCTGAGAGGGTTTCGAGGTGTATTGTGCAGGGGAGCTCAGCCTCCTCCTGTTTGCAGAATAATTGAGCGGACGCTTGCGTGTTCGCGCGGGCCCCTGGGACACACTCCCGGGCGGCCGGCTGCTCAGCTCTAGTTGACGCAGCTCCCTGGTTGATCCTGCCAGTAGTCATATGCTTGTCTCAAAGATTAAGCCATGCATGTCTCAGTACAAGCCGCATTAAGGTGAAACCGCGAATGGCTCATTAAATCAGTTATGGTTCCTTAGATCGTACCCACGTTACTTGGATAACTGTGGTAATTCTAGAGCTAATACATGCAAACAGAGTCCCGACCAGAGATGGAAGGGACGCTTTTATTAGATCAAAACCAATCGGTCGGCTCGTCCGGTCCGTTTGCCTTGGTGACTCTGAATAACTTTGGGCTGATCGCACGGTCCTCGTACCGGCGACGCATCTTTCAAATGTCTGCCTTATCAACTGTCGATGGTAGGTTCTGCGCCTACCATGGTTGTAACGGGTAACGGGGAATCAGGGTTCGATTCCGGAGAGGGAGCCTGAGAAACGGCTACCACATCCAAGGAAGGCAGCAGGCGCGCAAATTACCCACTCCCGGCACGGGGAGGTAGTGACGAAAAATAACGATACGGGACTCATCCGAGGCCCCGTAATCGGAATGAGTACACTTTAAATCCTTTAACGAGTATCTATTGGAGGGCAAGTCTGGTGCCAGCAGCCGCGGTAATTCCAGCTCCAATAGCGTATATTAAAGTTGTTGCGGTTAAAAAGCTCGTAGTTGGATTTGTGTCCCACGCTGTTGGTTCACCGCCCGTCGGTGTTTAACTGGCATGTATCGTGGGACGTCCTGCCGGTGGGGCGAGCCGAAGGCGTGCGACCGCCTCGTGCGTGTTCGTGCGTCCCGAGGCGGACCCCGTTGAAATCCTACCAAGGTGCTCTTTATTGAGTGTCTGGGTGGGCCGGCACGTTTACTTTGAACAAATTAGAGTGCTTAAAGCAGGCAAGCCCGCCTGAATACTGTGTGCATGGAATAATGGAATAGGACCTCGGTTCTATTTTGTTGGTTTTCGGAACCCGAGGTAATGATTAATAGGGACAGGCGGGGGCATTC
>NW_026046888.1:100000-102500 GCF_023864275.1 Schistocerca cancellata
TGAGACGCCACGCCGACTACGACATCGCTAGGTCCCACAGTGCCCATTTTCCGACGCCACCCACAAACCCTGCATCATCTGCCCACCACAGGAGCCCCAACGCCTGTGCCTGCGTCGCACGAAGTCGTCGACCGACAATCGCTCCACCCGCACCCGCACGTGCCCCACCCCAACCGCCCAAATCGCAACTCCAGCGGATGAACGGCGGACTCTTCCCGCACTCGTAACGTGCAATCCGCCCCTATATCTTGCGTTTCATGAAGAGTTATATCGAATATGCCATATTCCCGCTGTCCCTATACATGCTGTAAGTAGCTCGCTTGCTACAGCAGCAGCAGCAGCAGCACCACCTCCGCGCGCTTCCCTGGGGGCACTGAACCGCAGGATGCGAGACCCCACGCCCAGTGGCAAACAGGGCTCCTCTCAGAATATAGGCGGTCCCTACCCCTCACAACGATGACGGTGGGAGGGCCGTTTTACGAGACCATTTCCTGCGGTGCCAACGCTGTCGTAGAGCCGATACTCCATCTTTGGTACAAGGCAATCATTCCGCTGTAAATCAGTACGTCACTCGTAGTTCAGTCACCTCACAGCACTGCTCAGTAAACTATGCAGGCCCACATAGATAGATTATGATAGATTATATACGCAAATGCCCCTATACATGCTGAACGTCCGTACACACAAAATGAACCACACGTCAGCCACACACTCTATCACACACTACTCTCTGCCTGTAACAGACACAGATACAACTACTAAGCACCAGCATGGACCAACGTCCGGTGCATCCTATCCGCCACAGTACACCAACTACGCTATGATAACCAGACCGGGAGGTCCAATCATAAAACAGAATACCCCACTCGTCCGACAACCACAATTGCTCAGAGAAGCCACCAACACCCACACATGTCCTACACAGGGGTGCACCCATCACCACCACACTGCCTCGTCTTACAGCACAAACACACTGGCAGGAATGAAACACACAGGTCTGCCGCAACCACAGACACGGCTCGCCCCCTCTCACTGGCGAAAAGCGCATCCCGACGTGACATAACTCCTTTGACACACTGACGCTGCCTCGGGCATCCACGTCCTACGGTCGATATCAACGAACCTCCCCCCCCCCCCTCCCCCCCACAACACGCCATCCCATACCACATTGTGTACCGTACCCAAACCTAACGTGTACTGTACTACAACGCAATGTGTACCATAACACAACCCAGTTTGTACCTTAACCTAACCTATGTCACCTTAACCTAACCTATGTCACCTTAACCTAACCTATGTCACCTTAACCTAACCTATGTCACCTTAACCTAACCTATGTCACCTTAACCTAACCTATGTCACCTTAACCTAACCTATGTCACCTTAACCTAACCTATGTCACCTTAACCTAACCCATCTTGCACCTTAACCTAACCCATCTTGCACCTTAACCTAACCCATCTTGCACCTTAACCTAACCCATCTTGCACCTTAACCTAACCCATCTTGCACCTTAACCTAACCTATGTTGCACCTTAACCTAACCTGTGTTGCACCTTAACCTACCTCAATTTGCACCGCAATGTAACGCAATTTGCACCGCAATGTAACGCAATTTGCACCGCAATGTAACGCAATTTGCACCGCAATGTAACGCAATTTGCACCGCAATGTAACGCAATTTGCACCGCAATGTAACGCAATTTGCACCGCAATGTAACGCAATTTGCACCGCAATGTAACGCAATTTGCACCGCAATGTAACGCAATTTGCACCGCAATGTAACTCAATTTGCACCGCAATGTAACTCAATTTGCACCGCAATGTAACTCAATTTGCACCGCAATGTAACTCAATTTGCACCGCAATGTAACTCAATTTGCACCGCAATGTAACTCAATTTGCACCGCAATGTAACTCAATTTGCACCGCAATGTAACTCAATTTGCACCGCAATGTAACTCAATTTGCACCGCAATGTAACTCAATTTGCACCGCAATGTAACGCAATTTGCACCGCAATGTAATGCAATTTGCACCGCAATGTAATGCAATTTGTACCGCAATCTACCCCCACATTGTGCCTTAACCTAACCCACATTGTGCCTTAACCTAACCCACATTGTGCCTTAACCTAACCCACGTTGTGCCTTAACCTAACCCACGTTGTGCCTTAACCTAACCCACGTTGTGCCTTAACCTAACCCAAGTTGTGCCTTAACCTAACCCAAGTTGTGCCTTAACCTAACCCAAGTTGTGCCTTAACCTAACCCAAGTTGTGCCTTAACCTAACCCAAGTTGTGCCTTAACCTAACCCAAGTTGTGCCTTAACCTAACCCAAGTTGTGCCTTAACCTAACCCAAGTTGTGCCTTAACCTAACCCAAGTTGTGCCTTAACCTAACCCAAGTTGTGCCTTAACCTAACCCAAGTTGTGCCTTAACCTAACCCAAGTTGTGCCTTAACCTAACCCAAGTTGTGCCTTAACCTAACCCAAGTTG
>NW_026046889.1:5000-7500 GCF_023864275.1 Schistocerca cancellata
CCCACGTTGTGGCTTAACCTAACCCACGTTGTGGCTTAACCTAACCCACGTTGTGGCTTAACCTAACCCACGTTGTGGCTTAACCTAACCCACGTTGTGGCTTAACCTAACCCACGTTGTGGCTTAACCTAACCCACGTTGTGGCTTAACCTAACCCACGTTGTGGCTTAACCTAACCCACGTTGTGGCTTAACCTAACCCACGTTGTGGCTTAACCTAACCCACGTTGTGGCTTAACCTAACCCACGTTGTGGCTTAACCTAACCCACGTTGTGGCTTAACCTAACCCACGTTGTGGCTTAACCTAACCCACGTTGTGGCTTAACCTAACCCACGTTGTGGCTTAACCTAACCCACGTTGTGGCTTAACCTAACCCACGTTGTGGCTTAACCTAACCCACGTTGTGGCTTAACCTAACCCACGTTGTGCCTTAACCTAACCCACGTTGTGCCTTAACCTAACCCACGTTGTGCCTTAACCTAACCCACGTTGTGCCTTAACCTAACCCACGTTGTGCCTTAACCTAACCCACGTTGTGGCTTAACCTAACCCACGTTGTGGCTTAACCTAACCCACGTTGTGCCTTAACCTAACCCACGTTGTGCCTTAACCTAACCCACGTTGTGCCTTAACCTAACCCACGTTGTGCCTTAACCTAACCCACGTTGTGCCTTACCCTGCTCTGTAATTGGCATATGACACGTTACATTAATGTATTGTTGTCCAACCGCAACCGGCTCAGAATGTTGTGTACACAGCTATGTGTCATCTCCCCATAACAGCTGCATTGCAGTGTGGTACGCCATAGAGACGTGTGGGAGTAATGGACGCAGTGGATGGCGATCAGCATGAGCCGTCTGTTCATGTAGTGGCGCGTGTATGCAGACGTAGTAGTCTCTTCTCACACAATGTGATAGCACGGTGCCCCGCGTTCCACATCTGCGACATGCTACAGAGGCCGGTTGACAGTTGGTCGCGCAATGGAGATCGCATATGTACGGGGGCACCTTCCACGTGCCCTCTAGTCGGGCACATTTTGTTGCGTGGATGTGAGCGAATGTAGTGTGTCTTGACACCTGACAGGCAGGCATGCAATAATAGTTGACTTTGCAAACGGGGATGGACGTGTACGTTTACTGGTGACGTTACGCAAATGAACAACTGGTAACCCGTTGTGGTGCGGTTGATCTTGCTGGAGGTACATCTGTGAGGGCAACGATCGGTACAGCTACGAAGCGGTCCCCACCATACCAACGAACGTGAATGTGAATCTGGGTGTGAAGCGATACGCGGCTGTGGGTGGGTGGGACTGTCCCCGGCCGGTGAGGGGGGGCCGCCCGGCGTGCTGGCCGCGCGGTGCGTGGGCGCACGCGCTACAGCCGGCTGGTGGGGGCGCCCAGTGGCAGGCGCGCCGGCCGACGGACGCGGCAGGCGGCGCAGCTGCGCGCCGGGGCACCCTGCGCGCGGCGCCGTGCAGCCAAAGTGGGTCCTCGCGGACCCGGTGCGAAGCGCGGTGGACATCTGCAGTGTGCTGGTCCGATTGAGGACTGTGTGCGTTGAGGATGCGCCGCCGCCCGGCACTCGGCGCCGCGACGCCGTCTGCTGCTCGGTCGCCCCAGCGGTTCTCGCTGGTGGTTTGTATCGCAGTTGTGCGGACGTGTTGGCACGTGCGCTGTGCTGGGAGAGTTCGCTTCGGCACCCACGTGGGGCCTTTGCCCTTCTGTGGCGCTGGCGTTGGAGCTGCCGGTCACCGTAGGTGGCGCGTGTTGTCTCCCGCCGGCAATGCCACGACAGCACGCTCCCGGGCCTCTGTCGGCAGCGGCAAGCTCAGTTGGGAGCACGGGTGGTCGCACCTAAAGCGTCTACTCGCCTAACTCCGGGCGATTGCGCCTCTCTCGAACCCGACCAAGTACTTAGGACGGCGCTGCGCGCCGCCGGGACCTGAGAGGGTTTCGAGGTGTATTGTGCAGGGGAGCCCAGCCTCCTCCTGTTTGCAGAATAATTGAGCGGACGCTTGCGTGTTCGCGCGGGCCCCCGGGACACACTCCCGGGCGGCCGGCTGCTCAGCTCTAGTTGACGCAGCTCCCTGGTTGATCCTGCCAGTAGTCATATGCTTGTCTCAAAGATTAAGCCATGCATGTCTCAGTACAAGCCGCATTAAGGTGAAACCGCGAATGGCTCATTAAATCAGTTATGGTTCCTTAGATCGTACCCACGTTACTTGGATAACTGTGGTAATTCTAGAGCTAATACATGCAAACAGAGTCCCGACCAGAGATGGAAGGGACGCTTTTATTAGATCAAAACCAATCGGTCGGCTCGTCCGGTCCGTTTGCCTTGGTGACTCTGAATAACTTTGGGCTGATCGCACGGTCCTCGTACCGGCGACGCATCTTTCAAATGTCTGCCTTATCAACTGTCGATGGTAGGTTCTGCGCCTACCATGGTTGTAACGGGTAACGGGGAATCAGGGTTCGATTCCGGAGAGGGAGCCTGAGA
>NW_026046889.1:15000-20000 GCF_023864275.1 Schistocerca cancellata
ACATGACCTGCTGCACCGACGATACCGCCATCTAGGCGACGCCACGCCGACTACAACATCGCTAGGTCCCACAGTGCCCATTTTTCGACGCCACCCACACAGCCTGCATCATCTGTCCACCACAGGAGCCCCAACGCCAGTGCCTGCGCCGCACGAAGTCGTCGACCGACAATCGCTCCACCCGCACCCGCACGTGCCCCACTCCAACCGCCCAAATCGCAACTCCAGCGGATGAATGGCGGACTCTTCCCGCACTCCTATCGTGCAATCCACCCCTATATCTTGCGTTTCATGAAGAGTTATATCCAATATGCCATATTCCCGCTGTCCCTATACATGCTCTAAGTAGCTCGCTTGCTACAGCAGCAGCAGCACCACCTCCGCGCGCTTCCCTGGGGGCACTGAACCGCAGGACGCGAGACCCCACGCCCTGTGGCAAACAGGGCTCCTCGCAGAATATATACGGTCCCTACCCCGCACAACGATGACGGTGTGGGGGCCATTGTACGACACCGCTTCCTGCGGTGCCAACGCTGTCGTAGAGTCGATACTCCATCTTTGGTAGAAGGCAACCATTCCGCTGTAAATGAGTACGTCGCTCGTAGTTCAGTCACCTCGCAGCACTGCTCAGTAAACTATGCAGGCCCACATAGATAGATCAAATACGCAAATGCCCCTATACATGCTGAACGTCTGTGCAAACAAAACGAACCACACGTCACCCGCACACTCTATCACCCACACACTCTATCACACACTACTCTCTGCCTGTAACAAACACAGATACAATAATTAAGCACCGGCATGGACCAACGTCCGGTGCATCCTATCCGCCACAGTACACCAACCAGACTATGATAACCAGGCCAGGAGATCCAATCATAAAACAGAATATCCCACTCGTCCGACAACCACAATTGCTCAGATAAGCCACCAACACCCACACATGTCCTACACAGGGGTGCACCCAACATCACCACACTGCCTCGTCTTACAGCACAAACACACTGGCAGGAATGAAACACACAGGTCTGCCGCAACCACAGACACGGCTCGCCCCCCCCTCTCACTGGCGGAAAGCGCATCCCGACGTGACATAACTCCTTTGACACACTGACGCTGCCTCGGGCATCCACGTCCTACGGTCGATATCAACGAACCTCACCCCCCCCCCCCCCCCACAACACGCCATCCCATACCACATTGTGTACCGTACCCAAACCTAACGTGTACTGTACTACAACGCAATGTGTACCATAACACAACCCAGTTTGTACCTTAACCTAACCTATGTCACCTTAACCTAACCTATGTCACCTTAACCTAACCTATGTCACCTTAACCTAACCTATGTCACCTTAACCTAACCTATGTCACCTTAACCTAACCTATGTCACCTTAACCTAACCTATGTCACCTTAACCTAACCTATGTCACCTTAACCTAACCTATGTCACCTTAACCTAACCTATGTCACCTTAACCTAACCTATGTCACCTTAACCTAACCTGTGTTGCACCTTAACCTACCTCAATTTGCACCGCAATGTAACTCAATTTGCACCGCAATGTAACTCAATTTGCACCGCAATGTAACTCAATTTGCACCGCAATGTAACTCAATTTGCACCGCAATGTAACTCAATTTGCACCGCAATGTAACTCAATTTGCACCGCAATGTAACTCAATTTGCACCGCAATGTAACTCAATTTGCACCGCAATGTAACGCAATTTGCACCGCAATGTAACGCAATTTGCACCGCAATGTAACGCAATTTGCACCACAATGTAACGCAATTTGCACCGCAATGTAACGCAATTTGTACCGCAATCTACCCCCATGTTGTGCCTTAACCTAACCCACGTTGTGCCTTAACCTAACCCACGTTGTGCCTTAACCTAACCCACGTTGTGCCTTAACCTAACCCACGTTGTGGCTTAACCTAACCCACGTTGTGGCTTAACCTAACCCACGTTGTGGCTTAACCTAACCCACGTTGTGGCTTAACCTAACCCACGTTGTGGCTTAACCTAACCCACGTTGTGGCTTAACCTAACCCACGTTGTGGCTTAACCTAACCCACGTTGTGGCTTAACCTAACCCACGTTGTGGCTTAACCTAACCCACGTTGTGGCTTAACCTAACCCACGTTGTGGCTTAACCTAACCCACGTTGTGGCTTAACCTAACCCACGTTGTGGCTTAACCTAACCCACGTTGTGGCTTAACCTAACCCACGTTGTGGCTTAACCTAACCCACGTTGTGGCTTAACCTAACCCACGTTGTGGCTTAACCTAACCCACGTTGTGGCTTAACCTAACCCACGTTGTGGCTTAACCTAACCCACGTTGTGGCTTAACCTAACCCACGTTGTGGCTTAACCTAACCCACGTTGTGCCTTAACCTAACCCACGTTGTGCCTTAACCTAACCCACGTTGTGCCTTAACCTAACCCACGTTGTGCCTTAACCTAACCCACGTTGTGCCTTAACCTAACCCACGTTGTGGCTTAACCTAACCCACGTTGTGGCTTAACCTAACCCACGTTGTGCCTTAACCTAACCCACGTTGTGCCTTAACCTAACCCACGTTGTGCCTTAACCTAACCCACGTTGTGCCTTAACCTAACCCACGTTGTGCCTTACCCTGCTCTGTAATTGGCATATGACACGTTACATTAATGTATTGTTGTCCAACCGCAACCGGCTCAGAATGTTGTGTACACAGCTATGTGTCATCTCCCCATAACAGCTGCATTGCAGTGTGGTACGCCATAGAGACGTGTGGGAGTAATGGACGCAGTGGATGGCGATCAGCATGAGCCGTCTGTTCATGTAGTGGCGCGTGTATGCAGACGTAGTAGTCTCTTCTCACACAATGTGATAGCACGGTGCCCCGCGTTCCACATCTGCGACATGCTACAGAGGCCGGTTGACAGTTGGTCGCGCAATGGAGATCGCATATGTACGGGGGCACCTTCCACGTGCCCTCTAGTCGGGCACATTTTGTTGCGTGGATGTGAGCGAATGTAGTGTGTCTTGACACCTGACAGGCAGGCATGCAATAATAGTTGACTTTGCAAACGGGGATGGACGTGTACGTTTACTGGTGACGTTACGCAAATGAACAACTGGTAACCCGTTGTGGTGCGGTTGATCTTGCTGGAGGTACATCTGTGAGGGCAACGATCGGTACAGCTACGAAGCGGTCCCCACCATACCAACGAACGTGAATGTGAATCTGGGTGTGAAGCGATACGCGGCTGTGGGTGGGTGGGACTGTCCCCGGCCGGTGAGGGGGGGCCGCCCGGCGTGCTGGCCGCGCGGTGCGTGGGCGCACGCGCTACAGCCGGCTGGTGGGGGCGCCCAGTGGCAGGCGCGCCGGCCGACGGACGCGGCAGGCGGCGCAGCTGCGCGCCGGGGCACCCTGCGCGCGGCGCCGTGCAGCCAAAGTGGGTCCTCGCGGACCCGGTGCGAAGCGCGGTGGACATCTGCAGTGTGCTGGTCCGATTGAGGACTGTGTGCGTTGAGGATGCGCCGCCGCCCGGCACTCGGCGCCGCGACGCCGTCTGCTGCTCGGTCGCCCCAGCGGTTCTCGCTGGTGGTTTGTATCGCAGTTGTGCGGACGTGTTGGCACGTGCGCTGTGCTGGGAGAGTTCGCTTCGGCACCCACGTGGGGCCTTTGCCCTTCTGTGGCGCTGGCGTTGGAGCTGCCGGTCACCGTAGGTGGCGCGTGTTGTCTCCCGCCGGCAATGCCACGACAGCACGCTCCCGGGCCTCTGTCGGCAGCGGCAAGCTCAGTTGGGAGCACGGGTGGTCGCACCTAAAGCGTCTACTCGCCTAACTCCGGGCGATTGCGCCTCTCTCGAACCCGACCAAGTACTTAGGACGGCGCTGCGCGCCGCCGGGACCTGAGAGGGTTTCGAGGTGTATTGTGCAGGGGAGCCCAGCCTCCTCCTGTTTGCAGAATAATTGAGCGGACGCTTGCGTGTTCGCGCGGGCCCCCGGGACACACTCCCGGGCGGCCGGCTGCTCAGCTCTAGTTGACGCAGCTCCCTGGTTGATCCTGCCAGTAGTCATATGCTTGTCTCAAAGATTAAGCCATGCATGTCTCAGTACAAGCCGCATTAAGGTGAAACCGCGAATGGCTCATTAAATCAGTTATGGTTCCTTAGATCGTACCCACGTTACTTGGATAACTGTGGTAATTCTAGAGCTAATACATGCAAACAGAGTCCCGACCAGAGATGGAAGGGACGCTTTTATTAGATCAAAACCAATCGGTCGGCTCGTCCGGTCCGTTTGCCTTGGTGACTCTGAATAACTTTGGGCTGATCGCACGGTCCTCGTACCGGCGACGCATCTTTCAAATGTCTGCCTTATCAACTGTCGATGGTAGGTTCTGCGCCTACCATGGTTGTAACGGGTAACGGGGAATCAGGGTTCGATTCCGGAGAGGGAGCCTGAGAAACGGCTACCACATCCAAGGAAGGCAGCAGGCGCGCAAATTACCCACTCCCGGCACGGGGAGGTAGTGACGAAAAATAACGATACGGGACTCATCCGAGGCCCCGTAATCGGAATGAGTACACTTTAAATCCTTTAACGAGTATCTATTGGAGGGCAAGTCTGGTGCCAGCAGCCGCGGTAATTCCAGCTCCAATAGCGTATATTAAAGTTGTTGCGGTTAAAAAGCTCGTAGTTGGATTTGTGTCCCACGCTGTTGGTTCACCGCCCGTCGGTGTTTAACTGGCATGTATCGTGGGACGTCCTGCCGGTGGGGCGAGCCGAAGGCGTGCGACCGCCTCGTGCGTGTTCGTGCGTCCCGAGGCGGACCCCGTTGAAATCCTACCAAGGTGCTCTTTATTGAGTGTCTGGGTGGGCCGGCACGTTTACTTTGAACAAATTAGAGTGCTTAAAGCAGGCAAGCCCGCCTGAATACTGTGTGCATGGAATAATGGAATAGGACCTCGGTTCTATTTTGTTGGTTTTCGGAACC
>NW_026046889.1:27500-32500 GCF_023864275.1 Schistocerca cancellata
TGTCGTAGAGTCGATACTCCATCTTTGGTAGAAGGCAACCATTCCGCTGTAAATGAGTACGTCGCTCGTAGTTCAGTCACCTCGCAGCACTGCTCAGTAAACTATGCAGGCCCACATAGATAGATCAAATACGCAAATGCCCCTATACATGCTGAACGTCTGTGCAAACAAAACGAACCACACGTCACCCGCACACTCTATCACCCACACACTCTATCACACACTACTCTCTGCCTGTAACAAACACAGATACAATAATTAAGCACCGGCATGGACCAACGATCCGGTGCATCCTATCCGCCACAGTACACCAACCAGACTATGATAACCAGGCCAGGAGGTCCCAATCATAAAACAGAATATCCCACTCGTCGACAACCACAATTGCTCAGATAAGCCACCAACACCCACACATGTCCTACACAGGGGTGCACCCAACATCACCACACTGCCTCGTCTTACAGCACAAACACACTGGCAGGAATGAAACACACAGGTCTGCCGCAACCACAGACACGGCTCGCCCCCCCCTCTCACTGGCGGAAAGCGCATCCCGACGTGACATAACTCCTTTGACACACTTGACGCTGCCTCGGGCATCCACGTCCTACGGTCGATATCAACGAACCTCACCCCCCCCCCCCCCCCACAACACGCCATCCCATACCACATTGTGTACCGTACCCAAACCTAACGTGTACTGTACTACAACGCAATGTGTACCATAACACAACCCAGTTTGTACTTAACCTAACCTATGTCACCTTAACCTAACCTATGTCACCTTAACCTAACCTATGTCACCTTAACCTAACCTATGTCACTTAACCTAACCTATGTCACCTTAACCTAACCTATGTCACCTTAACCTAACCTATGTCACCTTAACCTAACCTATGTCACCTTAACCTAACCTATGTCACCTTAACCTAACCTATGTCACCTTACCTAACCTATGTCACCTTAACCTAACCTGTGTTGCACCTTAACCTACCTCAATTTGCACCGCAATGTAACTCAATTTGCACCGCAATGTAACTCAATTTGCACCGCATGTAACTCAATTTGCACTCGCAATGTAACTCAATTTGCACCGCAATGTAACTCAATTTGCACCGCAATGTAACTCAATTTGCACCGCAATGTAACTCAATTTGCACCGCAATGTAACTCAATTTGCACCGCAATGTAACGCAATTTGCACCGCAATGTAACGCAATTTGCACCGCAATGTAACGCAATTTGCACCACAATGTAACGCAATTTGCACCGCAATGTAACGGCAATTTGTACCGCAATCTACCCCATGTTGTGCCTTAACCTAACCCACGGTGTGCCTTAACCTAACCCACGTTGTGCCTTAACCTAAACCCACGTTGTGCCTTAACCTAACCCACGTTGTGGCTTAACCTAACCCACGTTGTGGCTTAACCTAACCCACGTTGTGGCTTAACCTAACCCACGTTGTGGCTTAACCTAACCCACGTTGTGGCTTAACCTAACCCACGTTGTGGCTTAACCTAACCCACGTTGTGGCTTAACCTAACCCACGTTGTGGCTTAACCTAACCCACGTTGTGGCTTAACCTAACCCACGTTGTGGCTTAACCTAACCCACGTTTAGGCTTAACCTAACCCACGTTGTGGCTTAACCTAACCCACGTTGTGGCTTAACCTAACCCACGTGTGGCTTAACCTAACCCACGTTGTGGCTTAACCTAACCCACGTTGTGGCTTAACCTAACCCACGTTGTGGCTTAACCTAACCCACGTTGTGGCTTAACCTAACCCACGTTGTGGCTTAACCTAACCCACGTTGTGGCTTAACCTAACCCACGTTGTGGCTTAACCTAACCCACGTTGTGCCTTAACCTAACCCACGTTGTGCCTTACCTAACCCACGTTGTGCCTTAACCTAACCCACGTTGTGCCTTAACCTAACCACGTTGTGCCTTAACCTAACCCACGTTGTGGCTTAACCTAACCCCACGTTGTGGCTTAACCTAACCCACGTTGTGCCTTAACCTAACCCACGTTGTGCCTTAACCTATACCCACGTTGTGCCTTAACCTAACCCACGTTGTGCCTTAACCTAACCCACGTTGTGCCTTACCCTGCTCTGTAATTGGCATATGACACGTTACATTAATGTATTGTTGTCCAACCGCAACCGGCTCAGAATGTTGTGTACACAGCTATGTGTCATCTCCCATAACAGCTGCATTGCAGTGTGGTACGCCATAGAGAACGTGTGGGAGTAATGGACGCAGTGGTGGCGATCAGCATGAGCCGTCTGTTCATGTAGTGGCGCGTGTATGCAGACGTAGTAGTCTCTTCTCACACAATGTGATAGCACGGTGCCCCGCGTTCCACATCTGCGACATGCTACAGAGGCCGGTTGACAGTTGGTCGCGCAATGGAGTCGCATATGTACGGGGCACCTTCCACGTGCCCTCTAGTCGGGCACATTTAGTTGCGTGGATGTGAGCGAATGTAGTGTGTCTTGACACCTGACAGGCAGGCATGCAATAATAGTTGACTTTGCAAACGGGGATGGACGTGTACGTTTACTGGTGACGTTACGCAAATGAACAACTGGTAACCCGTTGTGGTGCGGTTGATCTTGCTGGAGGTACATCTGTGAGGGGCAAACGATCGGTACAGCTACGAAGCGGTCCCCACCATACCAACGAACGTGAATGTGAATCTGGGTGTGAAGCGATACGCGGCTGTGGGTGGGTGGGACTGTCCCCGGCCGGTGAGGGGGGGCCGCCCGGCGTGCTGGCCGCGCGGTGCGTGGGCGCACGCGCTACAGCCGGCTGGTGGGGGCGCCCAGTGGCAGGCGCGCCGGCCGACGGACGCGGCAGGCGGCGCAGCTGCGCGCCGGGGCACCCTGCGCGCGGCGCCGTGCAGCCAAAGTGGGTCCTCGCGGACCCGGTGCGAAGCGCGGTGGACATCTGCAGTGTGCTGGTCCGATTGAGGACTGTGTGCGTTGAGGATGCGCCGCCGCCCGGCACTCGGCGCCGCGACGCCGTCTGCTGCTCGGTCGCCCAGCGGTTCTCGCTGGTGGTTTGTATCGCAGTTGTGCGGACGTGTTGGCACGTGCGCTGTGCTGGGAGAGTTCGCTTCGGCACCCACGTGGGGCCTTTGCCCTTCTGTGGCGCTGGCGTTGGAGCTTGCCGGTCACCGTAGGTGGCGCGTGTTGTCTCCCGCCGGCAATGCCACGACAGCACGCTTCCCCGGGCCTCTGTCGGCAGCGGCAAGCTCAGTTGGGAGCACGGGTGGTCGCACCTAAAGCGTCTACTCGCCCTAACTCCGGGCGATTGCGCCTCTCTCGAACCCGACCAAGTACTTAGGACGGCGCTGCGCGCCGCCGGGACCTGAGAGGGTTTCGAGGTGTATTGTGCAGGGGAGGCCCAGCCTCCTCTGTTTGCAGAATAATTGAGCGGACGCTTGCGTGTTCGCGCGGGCCCCCGGGACACACTCCCGGGCGGCCGGCTGCTCAGCTCTAGTTGACGCAGCTCCCTGGTTGATCCTGCCAGTAGTCATATGCTTGTCTCAAAGATTAAGCCATGCATGTCTCAGTACAAGCCGCATTAAGGTGAAACCGCGAATGGCTCATTAAATCAGTTATGGTTCCTTAGATCGTACCCACGTTACTTGGATAACTGTGGTAATTCTAGAGCTAATACATGCAAACAGAGTCCCGACCAGAGATGGAAGGGACGCTTTTATTAGATCAAACCAATCGGTCGGCTCGTCCGGTCCGTTTGCCTTGGTGACTCTGAATAACTTTGGGCTGATCGCACGGTCCTCGTACCGGCGACGCATCTTTCAAATGTCTGCCTTATCAACTGTCGATGGTAGGTTCTGCGCCTACCATGGTTGTAACGGGTAACGGGGAATCAGGGTTCGATTCCGGAGAGGGAGCCTGAGAAACGGCTACCACATCCAAGGAAGGCAGCAGGCGCGCAAATTACCCACTCCGGCACGGGGAGGTATTGACGAAAAATAACGATACGGGACTCATCCGAGGCCCCGTAATCGGAATGAGTACACTTTAAATCCTTTAACGAGTATCTATTGGAGGGCAAGTCTGGTGCCAGCAGCCGCGTAATTCCAGCTCCAATAGCGTATATTAAAGTTGTTGCGGTTAAAAAGCTCGTAGTTGGATTTGTGTCCCACGCTGTTGGTTCACCGCCCGTCGGTGTTTAACCTGGCATGTATCGTGGGACGTCCTGCCGGTGGGGGCGAGCCGAAGGCGTGCGACCGCCTCGTGCGTGTTCGTGCGTCCCGAGGCGGACCCCGTTGAAATCCTACCAAGGTGCTCTTTATTGAGTGTCTGGGTGGGCCGGCACGTTTACTTTGAACAAATTAGAGTGCTTAAAGCAGGCAAGCCCGCCTGAATACTGTGTGCATGGAATAATGGAATAGGACCTCGGTTCTATTTTGTTGGTTTTCGGAACCCGAGGTAATGATTAATAGGGACAGGCGGGGGCATTCGTATTGCGACGTTAGAGGTGAAATTCTTGGATCGTCGCAAGACGAACAGAAGCGAAAGCATTTGCCCAAGTATGTTTTCATTAATCAAGAACGAAAGTTAGAGGTTCGAAGGCGATCAGATACCGCCCTAGTTCTAACCATAAACGATGCCAGCCAGCGATCCGCCGCAGTTCCTCCGATGACTCGGCGGGCAGCCTCCGGGAAACCAAAGCTTTTGGGTTCCGGGGGAAGTATGGTTGCAAAGCTGAAACTTAAAGGAATTGACGGAAGGGCACCACCAGGAGTGGAGCCTGCGGCTTAATTTGACTCAACACGGGAAACCTCACCAGGCCCGGACACCGGAAGGATTGACAGATTGATAGCTCTTTCTTGATTCGGTGGGTGGTGGTGCATGGCCGTTCTTAGTTGGTGGAGCGATTTGTCTGGTTAATTCCGATAACGAACGAGACTCTAGCCTGCTAACTAGTCGCGTGACATCCTTCGTGCTGTCAGCGATTA
>NW_026046889.1:40000-44080 GCF_023864275.1 Schistocerca cancellata
GCCCCCCCCTCTCACTGGCGGAAAGCGCATCCCGACGTGACATAACTCCTTTGACACACTGACGCTGCCTCGGGCATCCACGTCCTACGGTCGATATCAACGAACCTCACCCCCCCCCCCCCCCCCCACAACACGCCATCCCATACCACATTGTGTACCGTACCCAAACCTAACGTGTACTGTACTACAACGCAATGTGTACCATAACACAACCCAGTTTGTACCTTAACCTAACCTATGTCACCTTAACCTAACCTATGTCACCTTAACCTAACCTATGTCACCTTAACCTAACCTATGTCACCTTAACCTAACCTATGTCACCTTAACCTAACCTATGTCACTTAACCTAACCTATGTCACCTTAACCTAACCTATGTCACCTTAACCTAACCTATGTCACCTTAACCTAACCTATGTCACCTTAACCTAACCTATGTCACCTTAACCTAACCTGTGTTGCACCTTAACCTACCTCAATTTGCACCGCAATGTAACTCAATTTGCACCGCAATGTAACTCAATTTGCACCGCAATGTAACTCAATTTGCACCGCAATGTAACTCAATTTGCACCGCAATGTAACTCAATTTGCACCGCAATGTAACTCAATTTGCACCGCAATGTAACTCAATTTGCACCGCAATGTAACTCAATTTGCACCGCAATGTAACGCAATTTGCACCGCAATGTAACGCAAATTTGCACCGCAATGTAACGCAATTTGCACCACAATGTAACGCAATTTGCACCGCAATGTAACGCAATTTGTACCGCAATCTACCCCCATGTTGTGCCTTAACCTAACCCACGTTGTGCCTTAACCTAACCCACGTTGTGCCTTAACCTAACCCACGTTGTGCCTTAACCTAACCCACGTTGTGGCTTAACCTAACCCACGTTGTGGCTTAACCTAACCCACGTTGTGGCTTAAACCTAACCCACGTTGTGGCTTAACCTAACCCACGTTGTGGCTTAACCTAACCCACGTTGTGGCTTAACCTAACCCACGTTGTGGCTTAACCTAACCCACGTTGTGGCTTAACCTAACCCACGTTGTGGCTTAACCTAACCCACGTTGTGGCTTAACCTAACCCACGTTGTGGCTTAACCTAACCCACGTTGTGGCTTAACCTAACCCACGTTGTGGCTTAACCTAACCCACGTTGTGGCTTAACCTAACCCACGTTGTGGCTTAACCTAACCCACGTTGTGGCTTAACCTAACCCACGTTGTGGCTTAACCTAACCCACGTTGTGGCTTAACCTAACCCACGTTGTGGCTTAACCTAACCCACGTTGTGCCTTAACCTAACCCACGTTGTGCCTTAACCTAACCCACGTTGTGCCTTAACCTAACCACGTTGTGCCTTAACCTAACCCACGTTGTGCCTTAACCTAACCCACGTTGTGGCTTAACCTAACCCACGTTGTGGCTTAACCTAAGCCCACGTTGTGCCTTAACCTAACCCACGTTGTGCCTTAACCTAACCCACGTTGTGCCTTAACCTAACCCCACGTTGTGCCTTACCCTGCTCTGTAATTGGCATATGACACGTTACATTAATGTATTGTTGTCCAACCGCAACCGGCTCAGAATGTTGTGTACACAGCTATGTGTCATCTCCCCATAACAGCTGCATTGCAGTGTGGTACGCCATAGAGACGTGTGGGAGTAATGGACGCAGTGGATGGCGATCAGCATGAGCCGTCTGTTTCATGTAGTGGCGCGTGTATGCAGACGTAGTAGTCCTCTTCTCACACAATGTGATAGCACGGTGCCCCGCGTTCCACATCTGCGACATGCTACAGAGGCCGGTTGACAGTTGGTCGCGCAATGGAGATCGCATATGTACGGGGGCACCTTCCACGTGCCCTCTAGTCGGGCACATTTTGTTGCGTGGATGTGAGCGAATGTAGTGTGTCTTGACACCTGACAGGCAGGCATGCAATAATAGTTGACTTTGCAAACGGGGATGGACGTGTACGTTTACTGGTGACGTTACGCAAATGAACAACTGGTAACCCGTTGTGGTGCGGTTGATCTTGCTGGAGGTACATCTGTGAGGGCAACGATCGGTACAGCTACGAAGCCGGTCCCACACATACCAACGAACGTGAATGTGAATCTGGGTGTGAAGCGATACGCGGCTGTGGGTGGGTGGGACTGTCCCCGGCCGGTGAGGGGGGCCGCCCGGCGTGCTGGCCGCGCGGTGCGTGGGCGCACGCGCTACAGCCGGCTGGTGGGGGCGCCCAGTGGCAGGCGCGCCGGCCGACGGACGCGGCAGGCGGCGCAGCTGCGCGCCGGGGCACCCTGCGCGCGGCGCCGTGCAGCCAAAGTGGGTCCTCGCGGACCCGGTGCGAAGCGCGGTGGACATCTGCAGTGTGCTGGTCCGATTGAGGACTGTGTGCGTTGAGGATGCGCCGCCGCCCGGCACTCGGCGCCGCGACGCCGTCTGCTGCTCGGTCGCCCCAGCGGTTCTCGCTGGTGGTTTGTATCGCAGTTGTGCGGACGTGTTGGCACGTGCGCTGTGCTGGGAGAGTTCGCTTCGGCACCCACGTGGGGGCCTTTGCCCTTCTGTGGCGCTGGCGTTGGAGCTGCCGGTCACCGTAGGTGGCGCGTGTTGTCTCCCGCCGGCAATGCCCACGACAGCACGCTCCCGGGCCTCTGTCGGCAGCGGCAAGCTCAGTTGGGAGCACGGGTGGTCGCACCTAAAGCGTCTACTCGCCTAACTCCGGGCGATTGCGCCTCTCTCGAACCCGACCAAGTACTTAGGACGGCGCTGCGCGCCGCCGGGACCTGAGAGGGTTTCGAGGTGTATTGTGCAGGGGAGCCCAGCCTCCTCCTGTTTGCAGAATAATTGAGCGGACGCTTGCGTGTTCGCGCGGGCCCCCGGGACACACTCCCGGGCGGCCGGCTGCTCAGCTCTAGTTGACGCAGCTCCCTGGTTGATCCTGCCAGTAGTCATATGCTTGTCTCAAAGATTAAGCCATGCATGTCTCAGTACAAGCCGCATTAAGGTGAAACCGCGAATGGCTCATTAAATCAGTTATGGTTCCTTAGATCGTACCCACGTTTACTTGGATAACTGTGGTAATTCTAGAGCTAATACATGCAAACAGAGTCCCGACCAGAGATGGAAGGGACGCTTTTATTAGATCAAAAACCAATCGGTCGGGCTCGTCCGGTCCGTTTGCCTTGGTGACTCTGAATAACTTTGGGCTGATCGCACGGTCCTCGTACCGGCGACGCATCTTTCAAATGTCTGCCTTATCAACTGTCGATGGTAGGTTCTGCGCCTACCATGGTTGTAACGGGTAACGGGGAATCAGGTTCGATTCCGGAGAGGGAGCCTGAGAAACGGCTACCACATCCAAGGAAGGCAGCAGGCGCGCAAATTACCCACTCCCGGCACGGGGAGGTAGTGACCGAAAAAATAACGATACGGGACTCATCCGAGGCCCCGTAATCGGAATGAGTACACTTTAAATCCTTTAACGAGTATCTATTGGAGGGCAAGTCTGGTGCCAGCAGCCGCGGTAATTCCAGCTCCAATAGCGTATATTAAAGTTGTTGCGGTTAAAAAGCTCGTAGTTGGATTTGTGTCCCACGCTGTTGGTTCACCGCCCGTCGGTGTTTAACTGGCATGTATCGTGGGACGTCCTGCCGGTGGGGCGAGCCGAAGGCGTGCGACCGCCTCGTGCGTGTTCGTGCGTCCCGAGGCGGACCCCGTTGAAATCTACCAAGGTGCTCTTTATTGAGTGTCTGGGTGGGCCGGCACGTTTACTTTGAACAAATTAGAGTGCTTAAAGCAGGCAAGCCCGCCTGAATACTGTGTGCATGGAATAATGGAATAGGACCTCGGTTCTATTTTGTTGGTTTTCGGAACCCGAGGTAATGATTAATAGGGACAGGCGGGGCATTCGTATTGCGACGTTAGAGGTGAAATTCTTGGATCGTCGCAAGACGAACAGAAGCGAAAGCATTTGCCAAGTATGTTTTCATTAATCAAGAACGAAAGTTAGAGGTTCGAAGGCGATCAGATACCGCCCTAGTTCTAACCATAAACGATGCCAGCCA
>NW_026046890.1:0-5000 GCF_023864275.1 Schistocerca cancellata
GTGTCCAACGGCCTCACGGCCGATGGGCGTCGTACGGCTCACACCGGAGCGGACAGGCACTCGGGCGAAAGTCATTCAAAACCGGCGCGAGGCGCCAGGTGCCGCAGGCCAGCCGCTCCAGAGCTTCAGCGCTCGTACCACACAACATTTCCGTTAGTTTTGAGAGGCACGCGTGGTTCCGCACGCGGCGCACGGCTGCTGCCGTACAGGTGAGCGTGTTGCGCGACACGACACGGCACATCGAAAGACATGCAGTCTAGTCGGTAATGATCCTTCCGCAGGTTCACCTACGGAAACCTTGTTACGACTTTTACTTCCTCTAAATGATCAAGTTTGGTCATCTTTCCGGTAGCATCGGCAACGACAGAGTCGATGCCGCGTACCAGTCCGAAGACCTCACTAAATCATTCAATCGGTAGTAGCGACGGGCGGTGTGTACAAAGGGCAGGGACGTAATCAACGCGAGCTTATGACTCGCGCTTACTGGGAATTCCTCGTTCATGGGGAACAATTGCAAGCCCCAATCCCTAGCACGAAGAGGTTCAGCGGGTTACCCCGACCTTTCGGCCTAGGAAGACACGCTGATTCCTTCAGTGTAGCGCGCGTGCGGCCCAGAACATCTAAGGGCATCACAGACCTGTTATTGCTCAATCTCGTGCGGCTAGAAGCCGCCTGTCCCTCTAAGAAGAAAAGTAATCGCTGACAGCACGAAGGATGTCACGCGACTAGTTAGCAGGCTAGAGTCTCGTTCGTTATCGGAATTAACCAGACAAATCGCTCCACCAACTAAGAACGGCCATGCACCACCACCCACCGAATCAAGAAAGAGCTATCAATCTGTCAATCCTTCCGGTGTCCGGGCCTGGTGAGGTTTCCCGTGTTGAGTCAAATTAAGCCGCAGGCTCCACTCCTGGTGGTGCCCTTCCGTCAATTCCTTTAAGTTTCAGCTTTGCAACCATACTTCCCCCGGAACCCAAAAGCTTTGGTTTCCCGGAGGCTGCCCGCCGAGTCATCGGAGGAACTGCGGCGGATCGCTGGCTGGCATCGTTTATGGTTAGAACTAGGGCGGTATCTGATCGCCTTCGAACCTCTAACTTTCGTTCTTGATTAATGAAAACATACTTGGCAAATGCTTTCGCTTCTGTTCGTCTTGCGACGATCCAAGAATTTCACCTCTAACGTCGCAATACGAATGCCCCCGCCTGTCCCTATTAATCATTACCTCGGGTTCCGAAAACCAACAAAATAGAACCGAGGTCCTATTCCATTATTCCATGCACACAGTATTCAGGCGGGCTTGCCTGCTTTAAGCACTCTAATTTGTTCAAAGTAAACGTGCCGGCCCACCCAGACACTCAATAAAGAGCACCTTGGTAGGATTTCAACGGGGTCCGCCTCGGGACGCACGAACACGCACGAGGCGGTCGCACGCCTTCGGCTCGCCCCACCGGCAGGACGTCCCACGATACATGCCAGTTAAACACCGACGGGCGGTGAACCAACAGCGTGGGACACAAATCCAACTACGAGCTTTTTAACCGCAACAACTTTAATATACGCTATTGGAGCTGGAATTACCGCGGCTGCTGGCACCAGACTTGCCCTCCAATAGATACTCGTTAAAGGATTTAAAGTGTACTCATTCCGATTACGGGGCCTCGGATGAGTCCCGTATCGTTATTTTTCGTCACTACCTCCCCGTGCCGGGAGTGGGTAATTTGCGCGCCCTGCTGCCTTCCTTGGATGTGGTAGCCGTTTCTCAGGCTCCCTCTCCGGAATCGAACCCTGATTCCCCGTTACCCGTTACAACCATGGTAGGCGCAGAACCTACCATCGACAGTTGATAAGGCAGACATTTGAAAGATGCGTCGCCGGTACGAGGACCGTGCGATCAGCCCAAAGTTATTCAGAGTCACCAAGGCAAACGGACCGGACGAGCCGACCGATTGGTTTTGATCTAATAAAAGCGTCCCTTCCATCTCTGGTCGGGACTCTGTTTGCATGTATTAGCTCTAGAAATTACCACAGTTATCCAAGTAACGTGGGTACGATCTAAGGAACCATAACTGATTTAATGAGCCATTCGCGGTTTCACCTTAATGCGGCTTGTACTGAGACATGCATGGCTTAATCTTTGAGACAAGCATATGACTACTGGCAGGATCAACCAGGGAGCTGCGTCAACTAGAGCTGAGCAGCCGGCCGCCCGGGAGTGTGTCCCGGGGGCCCGCGCGAACACGCAAGCGTCCGCTCAATTATTCTGCAAACAGGAGGAGGCTGGGCTCCCCTGCACAATACACCTCGAAACCCTCTCAGGTCCCGGCGGCGCGCAGCGCCGTCCTAAGTACTTGGTCGGGTTCGAGAGAGGCGCAATCGCCCGGAGTTAGGCGAGTAGACGCTTAGGTGCGACCACCCGTGCTCCCAACTGAGCTTGCCGCTGCCGACAGAGGCCCGGGAGCGTGCTGTCGTGGCATTGCCGGCGGGAGACAACACGCGCCACCTACGGTGACCGGCAGCTCCAACGCCAGCGCCACAGAAGGGCAAAGGCCCCACGTGGGTGCCGAAGCGAACTCTCCCAGCACAGCGCACGTGCCAACACGTCCGCACAACTGCGATACAAACCACCAGCGAGAACCGCTGGGGCGTACCGAGCAGGCAGACGGCGTCGCGGCGCCGAGTGCCGGGCGGCGGGCGCATCCTCAACGCACACAGTCCTCAATCGGACCAGCACACTGCAGATGTCCACCGCGCTTCGCACCGGGTCCGCGAGGACCCACTTTGGCTGCACGGCGCCGCGCGCAGGGTGCCCCGGCGCGCAGCTGCGCCGCCTGCCGCGTCCGTCGGCCGGCGCGCCTGCCACTGGGGCGCCCCCACCAGCCGGCTGTTAGCGCGTGCGCCCACGCACCGCGCGGCCAGCACGCCGGGCGGCCCCCCCTCACCGGCCGGGGACAGTCCCACCCACCCACAGCCGCGTATCGCTTCACACCCAGATTCACATTCACGTTCGTTGGTATGGTGGGGACCGCTTCGTAGCTGTACCGATCGTTGCCCTCACAGATGTACCTCCAGCAAGATCAACCGCACCACAACGGGTTACCAGTTGTTCATTTGCGTAACGTCACCAGTAAACGTACACGTCCATCCCCGTTTGCAAAGTCAACTATTATTGCATGCCTGCCTGTCAGGTGTCAAGACACACTACATTCGCTCACATCCACGCAACAAAATGTGCCCGACTAGAGGCACGTGGAAGGTGCCCCCGTACATATGCGATCTCCATTGCGCGACCAACTGTCAACCGGCCTCTGTAGCATGTCGCAGATGTGGAACGCGGGGCACCGTGCTATCACATTGTGTGAGAAGAGACTACTACGTCTGCATACACGCGCCACTACATGAACAGACGGCTCATGCTGATCGCCATCCACTGCGTCCATTACTCCCACACGTCTCTATGGCGTACCACACTGCAATGCAGCTGTTATGGGGAGATGACACATAGCTGTGTACACAACATTCTGAGCCGGTTGCGGTTGGACAACAATACATTAATGTAACGTGTCATATGCCAATTACAGAGCAGGGTAAGGCACAACGTGGGTTAGGTTAAGGCACAACGTGGGTTAGGTTAAGGCACAACGTGGGTTAGGTTAAGGCACAACGTGGGTTAGGTTAAGGCACAACGTGGGTTAGGTTAAGCCACAACGTGGGTTAGGTTAAGCCACAACGTGGGTTAGGTTAAGGCACAACGTGGGTTAGGTTAAGGCACAACGTGGGTTAGGTTAAGGCACAACGTGGGTTAGGTTAAGGCACAACGTGGGTTAGGTTAAGGCACAACGTGGGTTAGGTTAAGCCACAACGTGGGTTAGGTTAAGCCACAACGTGGGTTAGGTTAAGCCACAACGTGGGTTAGGTTAAGCCACAACGTGGGTTAGGTTAAGCCACAACGTGGGTTAGGTTAAGCCACAACGTGGGTTAGGTTAAGCCACAACGTGGGTTAGGTTAAGCCACAACGTGGGTTAGGTTAAGCCACAACGTGGGTTAGGTTTAAGCCACAACGTGGGTTAGGTTAAGCCACAACGTGGGTTAGGTTAAGCCACAACGTGGGTTAGGTTAAGCCACAACGTGGGTTAGGTTAAGCCACAACGTGGGTTAGGTTAAGCCACAACGTGGGTTAGGTTAAGCCACAACGTGGGTTAGGTTAAGGCACAACATGGGGGTAGATTGCGGTACAAATTGCGTTACATTGCGGTGCAAATTGCGTTACATTGTGGTGCAAATTGCGTTACTTGCGTGCAAATTGCGTTACATTGCGGTGCAAATTGCGTTACATTGCGGTGCAAATTGAGTTACATTGCGGTGCAAATTGAGTTACATTGCGGTGCAAATTGAGTTACATTGCGGTGCAAATTGAGTTACATTGCGGTGCAAATTGAGTTACATTGCGGTGCAAATTGAGTTTACATTGCGGTGCAAATTGAGTTACATTGCGGTGCAAATTGAGTTACATTGCGGTGCAAATTGAGGTAGGTTAAGGTGCAACACAGGTTAGGTTAAGGTGACATAGGTTAGGTTAAGGTGACATAGGTTAGGTTAAGGTGACATAGGTTAGGTTAAGGTGACATAGGTTAGGTTAAGGTGACATAGGTTAGGTTAAGGTGACATAGGTTAGGTTAAGGTGACATAGGTTAGGTTAAGGTGACATAGGTTAGGTTAAGGTGACATAGGTTAGGTTAAGGTGACATAGGTTAGGTTAAGGTGACATAGGTTAGGTTAAGGTACAAACTGGGTTGTGTTATGGTACACATTGCGTTGTAGTACAGTACACGTTAGGTTTGGGTACGGTACACAATGTGGTATGGGATGGCGTGTTGTGGGGGGGGGGGGGGGGGTGAGGTTCGTTGATATCGACCGTAGGACGTGGATGCCCGAGGCAGCGTCAGTGTGTCAAAGGAGTTATGTCACGTCGGGATGCGCTTTCCGCCAGTGAGAGGGGGGGG
>NW_026046890.1:12500-17500 GCF_023864275.1 Schistocerca cancellata
AGCACGAAGGATGTCACGCGACTAGTTAGCAGGCTAGAGTCTCGTTCGTTATCGGAATTAACCAGACAAATCGCTCCACCAACTAAGAACGGCCATGCACCACCACCCACCGAATCAAGAAAGAGCTATCAATCTGTCAATCCTTCCGGTGTCCGGGCCTGGTGAGGTTTCCCGTGTTGAGTCAAATTAAGCCGCAGGCTCCACTCCTGGTGGTGCCCTTCCGTCAATTCCTTTAAGTTTCAGCTTTGCAACCATACTTCCCCCGGAACCCAAAAGCTTTGGTTTCCCGGAGGCTGCCCGCCGAGTCATCGGAGGAACTGCGGCGGATCGCTGGCTGGCATCGTTTATGGTTAGAACTAGGGCGGTATCTGATCGCCTTCGAACCTCTAACTTTCGTTCTTGATTAATGAAAACATACTTGGCAAATGCTTTCGCTTCTGTTCGTCTTGCGACGATCCAAGAATTTCACCTCTAACGTCGCAATACGAATGCCCCCGCCTGTCCCTATTAATCATTACCTCGGGTTCCGAAAACCAACAAAATAGAACCGAGGTCCTATTCCATTATTCCATGCACACAGTATTCAGGCGGGCTTGCCTGCTTTAAGCACTCTAATTTGTTCAAAGTAAACGTGCCGGCCCACCCAGACACTCAATAAAGAGCACCTTGGTAGGATTTCAACGGGGTCCGCCTCGGGACGCACGAACACGCACGAGGCGGTCGCACGCCTTCGGCTCGCCCCACCGGCAGGACGTCCCACGATACATGCCAGTTAAACACCGACGGGCGGTGAACCAACAGCGTGGGACACAAATCCAACTACGAGCTTTTTAACCGCAACAACTTTAATATACGCTATTGGAGCTGGAATTACCGCGGCTGCTGGCACCAGACTTGCCCTCCAATAGATACTCGTTAAAGGATTTAAAGTGTACTCATTCCGATTACGGGGCCTCGGATGAGTCCCGTATCGTTATTTTTCGTCACTACCTCCCCGTGCCGGGAGTGGGTAATTTGCGCGCCTGCTGCCTTCCTTGGATGTGGTAGCCGTTTCTCAGGCTCCCTCTCCGGAATCGAACCCTGATTCCCCGTTACCCGTTACAACCATGGTAGGCGCAGAACCTACCATCGACAGTTGATAAGGCAGACATTTGAAAGATGCGTCGCCGGTACGAGGACCGTGCGATCAGCCCAAAGTTATTCAGAGTCACCAAGGCAAACGGACCGGACGAGCCGACCGATTGGTTTTGATCTAATAAAAGCGTCCCTTCCATCTCTGGTCGGGACTCTGTTTGCATGTATTAGCTCTAGAATTACCACAGTTATCCAAGTAACGTGGGTACGATCTAAGGAACCATAACTGATTTAATGAGCCATTCGCGGTTTCACCTTAATGCGGCTTGTACTGAGACATGCATGGCTTAATCTTTGAGACAAGCATATGACTACTGGCAGGATCAACCAGGGAGCTGCGTCAACTAGAGCTGAGCAGCCGGCCGCCCGGGAGTGTGTCCCGGGGGCCCGCGCGAACACGCAAGCGTCCGCTCAATTATTCTGCAAACAGGAGGAGGCTGGGCTCCCCTGCACAATACACCTCGAAACCCTCTCAGGTCCCGGCGGCGCGCAGCGCCGTCCTAAGTACTTGGTCGGGTTCGAGAGAGGCGCAATCGCCCGGAGTTAGGCGAGTAGACGCTTTAGGTGCGACCACCCGTGCTCCCAACTGAGCTTGCCGCTGCCGACAGAGGCCCGGGAGCGTGCTGTCGTGGCATTGCCGGCGGGAGACAACACGCGCCACCTACGGTGACCGGCAGCTCCAACGCCAGCGCCACAGAAGGGCAAAGGCCCCACGTGGGTGCCGAAGCGAACTCTCCCAGCACAGCGCACGTGCCAACACGTCCGCACAACTGCGATACAAACCACCAGCGAGAACCGCTGGGGCGACCGAGCAGCAGACGGCGTCGCGGCGCCGAGTGCCGGGCGGCGGCGCATCCTCAACGCACACAGTCCTCAATCGGACCAGCACACTGCAGATGTCCACCGCGCTTCGCACCGGGTCCGCGAGGACCCACTTTGGCTGCACGGCGCCGCGCGCAGGGTGCCCCGGCGCGCAGCTGCGCCGCCTGCCGCGTCCGTCGGCCGGCGCGCCTGCCACTGGGCGCCCCCACCAGCCGGCTGTAGCGCGTGCGCCCACGCACCGCGCGGCCAGCACGCCGGGCGGCCCCCCCTCACCGGCCGGGGACAGTCCCACCCACCCACAGCCGCGTATCGCTTCACACCCAGATTCACATTCACGTTCGTTGGTATGGTGGGGACCGCTTCGTAGCTGTACCGATCGTTGCCCTCACAGATGTACCTCCAGCAAGATCAACCGCACCACAACGGGTTACCAGTTGTTCATTTGCGTAACGTCACCAGTAAACGTACACGTCCATCCCCGTTTGCAAAGTCAACTATTATTGCATGCCTGCCTGTCAGGTGTCAAGACACACTACATTCGCTCACATCCACGCAACAAAATGTGCCCGACTAGAGGGCACGTGGAAGGTGCCCCCGTACATATGCGATCTCCATTGCGCGACCAACTGTCAACCGGCCTCTGTAGCATGTCGCAGATGTGGAACGCGGGGCACCGTGCTATCACATTGTGTGAGAAGAGACTACTACGTCTGCATACACGCGCCACTACATGAACAGACGGCTCATGCTGATCGCCATCCACTGCGTCCATTACTCCCACACGTCTCTATGGCGTACCACACTGCAATGCAGCTGTTATGGGGAGATGACACATAGCTGTGTACACAACATTCTGAGCCGGTTGCGGTTGGACAACAATACATTAATGTAACGTGTCATATGCCAATTACAGAGCAGGGTAAGGCACAACGTGGGTTAGGTTAAGGCACAACGTGGGTTAGGTTAAGGCACAACGTGGGTTAGGTTAAGGCACAACGTGGGTTAGGTTAAGGCACAACGTGGGTTAGGTTAAGCCACAACGTGGGTTAGGTTAAGCCACAACGTGGGTTAGGTTAAGGCACAACGTGGGTTAGGTTAAGGCACAACGTGGGTTAGGTTAAGGCACAACGTGGGTTAGGTTAAGGCACAACGTGGGTTAGGTTAAGGCACAACGTGGGTTAGGTTAAGCCACAACGTGGGTTAGGTTAAGCCACAACGTGGGTTAGGTTAAGCCACAACGTGGGTTAGGTTAAGCCACAACGTGGGTTAGGTTAAGCCACAACGTGGGTTAGGTTAAGCCACAACGTGGGTTAGGTTAAGCCACAACGTGGGTTAGGTTAAGCCACAACGTGGGTTAGGTTAAGCCACAACGTGGGTTAGGTTAAGCCACAACGTGGGTTAGGTTAAGCCACAACGTGGGTTAGGTTAAGCCACAACGTGGGTTAGGTTAAGCCACAACGTGGGTTAGGTTAAGCCACAACGTGGGTTAGGTTAAGCCACAACGTGGGTTAGGTTAAGCCACAACGTGGGTTAGGTTAAGCCACAACGTGGGTTAGGTTAAGCCACAACGTGGGTTAGGTTAAGCCACAACGTGGGTTAGGTTAAGCCACAACGTGGGTTAGGTTAAGCCACAACGTGGGTTAGGTTAAGGCACAACGTGGGTTAGGTTAAGGCACAACGTGGGTTAGGTTAAGGCACAACGTGGGTTAGGTTAAGGCACAACATGGGGGTAGATTGCGGTACAAATTGCGTTACATTGCGGTGCAAATTGCGTTACATTGTGGTGCAAATTGCGTTACATTGCGGTGCAAATTGCGTTACATTGCGGTGCAAATTGCGTTACATTGCGGTGCAAATTGAGTTACATTGCGGTGCAAATTGAGGTAGGTTAAGGTGCAACACAGGTTAGGTTAAGGTGACATAGGTTAGGTTAAGGTGACATAGGTTAGGTTAAGGTGACATAGGTTAGGTTAAGGTGACATAGGTTAGGTTAAGGTGACATAGGTTAGGTTAAGGTGACATAGGTTAGGTTAAGGTGACATAGGTTAGGTTAAGGTGACATAGGTTAGGTTAAGGTGACATAGGTTAGGTTAAGGTGACATAGGTTAGGTTAAGGTGACATAGGTTAGGTTAAGGTACAAACTGGGTTGTGTTATGGTACACATTGCGTTGTAGTACAGTACACGTTAGGTTTGGGTACGGTACACAATGTGGTATGGGATGGCGTGTTGTGGGGGGGGGGGGGGGTGAGGTTCGTTGATATCGACCGTAGGACGTGGATGCCCGAGGCAGCGTCAGTGTGTCAAAGGAGTTATGTCACGTCGGGATGCGCTTTCCGCCAGTGAGAGGGGGGGGCGAGCCGTGTCTGTGGTTGCGGCAGACCTGTGTGTTTCATTCCTGCCAGTGTGTTTGTGCTGTAAGACGAGGCAGTGTGGTGATGTTGGGTGCACCCCTGTGTAGGACATGTGTGGGTGTTGGTGGCTTATCTGAGCAATTGTGGTTGTCGGACGAGTGGGATATTCTGTTTTATGATTGGACCTCCTGGCCTGGTTATCATAGTCTGGTTGGTGTACTGTGGCGGATAGGATGCACCGGACGTTGGTCCATGCCGGTGCTTAATTATTGTATCTGTGTTTGTTACAGGCAGAGAGTAGTGTGTGATAGAGTGTGTGGGTGATAGAGTGTGCGGGTGACGTGTGGTTCGTTTTGTTTGCACAGACGTTCAGCATGTATAGGGGCATTTGCGTATTTGATCTATCTATGTGGGCCTGCATAGTTTACTGAGCAGTGCTGCGAGGTGACTGAACTACGAGCGACGTACTCATTTACAGCGGAATGGTTGCCTTCTACCAAAGATGGAGTATCGACTCTACGACAGCGTTGGCACCGCAGGAAGCGGTGTCGTACAATGGCCCCCACACCGTCATCGTTGTGCGGGGTAGGGACCGTATATATTCTGCGAGGAGCCCTGTTTGCCACAGGGCGTGGGGTCTCGCGTCCTGCGGTTCAGTGCCCCCAGGGAAGCGCGCGGAGGTGGTGCTGCT
>NW_026046891.1:0-26996 GCF_023864275.1 Schistocerca cancellata
AAGGGCGACAAGAAGAAGAAGCGCAAGAGGAAGGAGAGCTATGCCATCTACATCTACAAGGTGCTGAAGCAGGTGCACCCTGACACGGGCATCTCGTCGAAGGCGATGAGCATCATGAACAGCTTCGTGAACGACATTTTCGAGCGCATCGCGGCCGAGGCGTCTCGCCTGGCGCACTACAACAAGCGCTCGACCATCACGTCCCGCGAGATCCAGACCGCTGTGCGGCTGTTGCTGCCTGGCGAGCTGGCCAAGCACGCCGTGAGCGAGGGCACGAAGGCGGTGACCAAGTACACGAGCTCCAAGTAAGGAGGTGGCTCTGGAATGGAAGGAGATCCTCCGTTGCGAGAGCGGCAAAACGGCCCTTTTCAGGGCCACCAAATGGCCTTTGCGGGAAGGGCGGAATTGTTGTTGTTGTTGTTTTTGTTTTGTTTTGTGTGTGAGTGGGTGGACGGTGGCAATAGCTACCGCTTTGGTTGCGACGCGACGGGGTGGGGTGGCCGATGCGATGAATAATTTGATTGTTTATGGGGCGCGTCGCGTGTCGCGTGTTGCGGGGTGCGGCCACGGTGTGACGTGGAATGGAGGCACGTGCGCACAAGTCGTTGTCTGCGAGGGGGGGGGGGGGAAGTGCGATCGGTGATGTGCCCTTTGGATGGAGGTGCCGGTTAGTTACGTGACGGGTGGAAACGACACGCGATTGTTGGGAATGTCAGTGTGTAACGACGGCCGTTTGCGGGTCGGTTTGCACGCCATATATGGCGAGGGTGAAATGTGTCTGTAAATGCAGCGTGGAGGCGTGTGAGTGACGTTTAAATGTGAACGCGCATTGAGACACACCACTGTGTATTGCATTGTACGGGCGACACGCACGATGATATGTACCTTTCCCCCGACTCTGATTTCGATAGTCGTGTCTGACCGACTGTGTCTGCTTGTGTGCGTACGACGCACGCACACCGACGTCGTCATTGAAGATGCATGCTCGCGTGTCCAGTGCAGTACAGTAGAGTAAGCGCGACGCTAGAAGACGACGGTCGCTTTGGCGAATGTGCGTACACGTGTTTGTGTGTATGTCGGTGATGTGGTCCGATCCGTCGCCTCTGGGAAACTGTCGATCGGCGCGGTACACCGGACGTCTTGAACACCCGTCATACCGTCATACCGTCATACCGTTGGTACACCGTCGCGCTGAGAACGGTTACCGAAAGGTGAACGAACCTCTGATCGGTCGAATGTCTGGGCAGAACGTGAGGAGAGAATGGTGGAGGAAAGGACAGAGGGGAAAAAACAAATATATATATAGAGAGAGAGAGAGAGAGAGAGAGAGAGAGAGAGAGAAAACGGAAAAAAAACCAAACAAAACGGAGAAACGCAGTGTAGAGCAACGGAACGTTCCCGTGTCGGAGGTGTATTGTAGCCGCACTGAAATGCGCGTAACGGCGCGGCGGCAAGTGTCTGCCGTGGTGAACGTTACCTTTGACGGCTGAATTGTGCGTTGCGTTGCTTTGCTTTCCCGGATGTGTATGTAACGTAACGTTCGTTGAGATGGTTCTGAGGAAGAATGTACGACAGTGCCCGTGCCGTCTATGTTCGTGTGCAAAGCCATTGTGTGTGTGTGTGTGTGTGTGTGTGTTGTTTTGAGAATTGCGTCCGGGAATGGCGGTGGGCGTGCCCTGCATGTGGCCCGGAAGGCTGTTCGTTTCGCGGTAGTGTGTGGACAGGGGAGGGGCACGCGTAACGCTGCTGGCATGGCATGGCATGGCATTCGGGAGATGGGAGGGGGCAAACGAAGAAAACAAGACGCGGAGGCTATAAAGACGGGGAGGGGCGCGGTGTGGGTGGCTTGCGCTGCGCTCGGCTGGCGCGTGCGGCGTTGTTTTTGTGCAAAAGAAGAGAAAACGAATGGGTTGCCGGGAGGGGGCCGTTGTGGTGTAGCCGCAGACGCGGCTGTCAGTGAACGTGGTGAGACCGAGGGATGCGGGAGGGGCGGGGGCGGGGAAGACGCTAGAAGAAGGAGAAAAACGCTGCTGCAACCAACATAAAATGAGGCCCTTTGTAACCTGCCAGCAACAAAACAACAACAAAAAAAAAAAAAGGCGTCTATCAACATTGAATGTAAATGGAAATGGACCCAAGTGTAACCTCCCCGCACAAATAGTCGTAAGTAAGTGAGTGAGTGAGTGAGTGAGTGAGTGAGTGAGTGAATGATGATAAAAATGTGCCAGAATGTTGTTAACGTCCCTAGAAAATGAACGAACGAAGATTGATGAGAAACGCGCGATAATATGATGAATGGAAATAATGAACCATGAACATCTCAACAGACATAATTGAAAACCCGATAAACGTTGTAAGGGCAGCGCTGGCTGACCTTCGGCCCTGTGTATTCTGAAACGCCCCCCTTTGAACAACAATGTATACAAAACTGTGCTTAAACTGACACACAATATTTTGAGCGCAACGCAATCTGACTATCAAAGATCCCTGCAAAAGAATGGCCCTGAGTAACATTAAAGTACACCTGTCGGAAATCACTTACCTCACAAAAATCTTCATTACTCGAACTACTGCAATACAGCGAGCACCACTGCTGCCAGCTAAATAAGAGATTCCAAACTACGGAGGGCACTAACTACCGATAGGGATAGTTAGCAAAGTAAAGATGTTTAATAGAGAACAACAAACAATGTATTTACCCTTAATATCATCACCAGTCATAATATATGTAATTTGAAACGTCCGCCATCTCTGTCCTCACATGCACCAGTGCTGGCGGCTCACCCCTAACTGCGCAACGCTACGCGCTGTTCACATCCAGCTATAGCAGTTCATGACAACAACAATGCAAACTAGCCACAGACTGCACACAGCACAGGCAGTGATTTTCACGCGGAGCGCTACGTGGCATTACCAATATAAAAATCTAAACAAACAGCGTACGTACAAATTAGAATAAAAAGAGCAAAAGATCGTTACGTCAAAAAAAAAAAAAAAAAAAACAAAAAAGACAAAAGAGAAAAAACAAACTGCATCTATATGTGCTCTTAACTGTAGATACCTGTACACAGCGTCGTGCAATGAATGCCGGCTCACATTTAATTTTGATTGTTGGAGGAAATGCGTAGGAAATATTATTTAAATGGAAATGAATGGTTGTACTTTAAAAAAGTTTGTTTGGAAACAAAGTATTATTGGGGCATTTTGTTGTGAAGAAAATAGTTACAATTGACATACAGTATTAGATTTGCGCAATGCAGCTTCATTACCTTACCTGTAATAACAGTATGCATCGTCCCGAACGGAGACCAGAGTCGCGAGAAGAGCACGCCGCCGCCCGCTCAGTACAACCGTCCACTCGCTAATACTGTCGACTGACTACTACCTCTCCCGACCCGCCACATATAGATGACAACTGTTCCTGCCGACCCGCTACGTGCTACTAGTGTCGTGTGGCGCAGACTAGCGACGATAAGAAACGCTCTGGTCAGAGATTGTGTCGTGCCTCGCCATCGCTGGTAATGAGTACATACGTGTTTCAGCGCGCGTACCGGAAGACGCAGTGCGGAGCCAGAGACTGTGTTGTCGAGGCCGTCGACGCAGTGCATGTCGGTCGGTCGAGTGCGTGCGGGAGGGCAGAGAGGCAGCGTCGGCACGGAGATGCACGCACGGGGGCTGCGGCGTGGCGCGTTTGCGGTAGGCGCCTTTGGTGGCAACGGCCGGGACAAGCAGCGGTGTATGGTGTGGTGCGGGCCGGACAGGGGCGGAGGAGGAGGAGGAGGCGGCGCGACGATGGCATTGGGGCGGAAACGGGGACGGGGACGGCGACGGCGGATGTTGAGAGGCGTCACGCGCGGACCGACACAGACGCACAGATAGATAGGTAGGAAGAAGAAGAAGGGGCGGCTGGTGAGTGAGTGCAATTTAGGCGGTAGACACAAGAGGTCGGCACGGCATTTGCGTGATGTGGCGTTGTGACGGGGTGTGCTCGCTTGCCTCGTTTTGTTGATGCGCGCAGGAAGATGTGCAGAGCAGCGGCGGGCGGCTCGGCTCGGTTCGGTTTGGCCCGGCGGGCCGCGCTGTTGTCGCGGACGTGAGCGCCCCCTGGCGGGTGGCCGGAGGCGGCGCGGCGTGTTGGACGTGTGGCTGGCGGCAGTGCACAATTGCGAGTGGCTGGCGGTGTGGCGGTTGGCGCGTCGGGCGGCCGAGAGAGAGGAGAGGTATGTGTTTGCGGGCGCCTTTGCTGCGCGGCGTCGTGCAGGGCGGGCGGGCGGGCGCCTGTCGACTGTGTGTGTGTGTGTGTGTGTGTGGCGAATTGGCGGCGTTGTGCTCCGGCCGAAGGCGTCTGGAGAGGAGAGTTGGTCGTGATGTCATGTCGCGCCGTGTCATGTTTGCGAAACGGCTGCCGAGAGGTGTGGTGGTAGCGAGCCGGTCGGTGTCGGTGCGATGGGAATGTGCGTTTGGCGGTTTCGGTGTGCTTTTTGCGGCGTGAGAGTGGGGCGGGCGGGCAGGCTTGCTGTTGTTGGTTCCTTGTGTCTTGTGTGTAGCTTGATGGCAACGTGGAAGGGCGCCGGTTTCGAGCCGTGCGTGTGGTTGTCGACGTTGACTGGTTGGGGTGTGCCGTTGCACGTGCATGTTTGGGTCGTTGGTGTGGTTTTGGCTGGCTGGCTGGCTGGCTGGCTGTGTGTGTGTACGACGGGAAGGGGGAGGCGGCGGTGGATAGTGCAGTAGTTGTGTCGTTGGCACGGGCGTCGGGTGCGGCTGTGCGTAGTGGCGGAAAGGTGTCGGTTGCGGGAAGCGAGGCCGTCGTTGGCGGTGTCGCGTGCCTTCGTGAATCGAGTGGGGGCGGGGAAAGGAGCAGCGTGCCGCTGCGTCGTGGCCGTTAGCCAGAGGCTGTGCTTTGATAGTTTTGTGGACGGTTCGTGCGAGGCGATTTGTTGCCTGCCCTATGTTTGTTTGTTTGTTGTTTTGGAGACGACGACTGGTTGGTGGCGTGCGCGCGAGCGAAGTGGCGGTGTGCGTTTCCCGTGTCGACTGCCGGCCGGCGACAGGTGCGCCGTCGGTGGGGTGGGTGGCCGGCACAAGTAGGGGCGGCGGCGTCGTTGCGGTGTGTTTGTGTTGTCGGCGACAGCTGTTTGTGCGGTGCGTGTGAATGGTGGTGCAAACGTGTGCTGGCGTTGAGGCTGCGACCGCGGCGTGTTGTTGGTTGATGTTGAACAGCGGCTGTGTGCGGTGGTGGTGTTGCCGCACGTGCATCCGGCCCGGCGCGGAAAGCGCAGTTGCGGCGGCCCTTCGGTGCCAGCCACGTCGCGTGAGCGGCGGGTTGCTCTGGTCGACACGTGGTGCTCTGGTTTGTTGTTTGGTGCCCTTTGGCCGGTGGGTGGTCCGTGTGTCTCGGTATCTGGTCGTGGTCGTGCTGCCCGTTTGTCGGCGTTGTCCTGTGGCTTCGCTTTTGTTTTTGCGGCGTGCCGACGACCCGACGCGACCTTTACACCCAAAGTGTGGCGCCCGAAGGTGAACCAACGTCGTAATCCGACCTGGGCGCTTAAGCTCTAAGCCTAAGCTGAGCGAACCGAACCTGTAGCGTTGCGTAGCGTGAGGTGCGGTGAGGTCAGCCTCAGCGCCAAGTAAGCCAAGCTGTCCGGCCGTGAGGTGGGTGGGTAGGTAGGTGCGGCTGCTGCGGCCACCTGACGCCCGACGTGTGTTTGAATGCTTAACCTAAGTTTGAGGCTTAACCTAACCCAAGTGGCCTTAACCTAACCTAACCTAACCTAACCTCTGACGCCCGACGTGTGTTTGAATGCTTAACCTAAGTTTGACGCTTAACCTAACACCGACCCTTAACCTAACCGAGGTGCCCCTAACCTAACCTTAATGTAACGTAACCTAACCTAACCTCTGACGCCTGACGTGTGTTTTGAATGCTTAACCTAACCCAAGTGCCCTTAACCTAACCCACGTCCACCGAACCTAACCGAGACGTGTGAACCTAATGTCTAACTCGTAACGCGTGATGTTGGCTGTCGTGTGTGCTGACGGCAGATTGGGTTGGTCTGTAGTTGCGGATTTCGGGTTTGCCTCGGGCGAGGGGTTGGCTCGTAAGCGGCGAGGGGCGCTCCGGCGGAGCATGTTGCTTTGCAGGCGGCGCCCGTTTTTGCGGCGGGCACAATTGAAATTGTTGGGAAACGAACGAAAGGGCTGTGAATGTTGGCGGGCGAGAGGAGGAGGACGTGGCCCGACGGCTGCGGGCCGATCGGGAAACGGTGGGAGGGCGATGGGGCGGCGGAGGTGCGTTTGCACGGCCGTCATCGCCGCACGCCTCCGCTTGTGTGGCTGTGGCGCCGGCCGCGCTGGCCGGGCTGCCGCGGCGACGGTGCGGGGCTTTTGCCGAAGGTTTGGCCATTGTGGCCGGTCGCCGGCTGGGGCTGTGGGGGCGGCATTTGGGCGTGGGCGGCGATTCTCGGCGGGCCGACCCAGGCTGTAGCGCGCGGTGGCTGCAGTTTGGCCGTGGTTTGCGGCGCTGCCGTGGCGACTGGTTGGCGACTGTGGTGTGGCTGTGTGTAGCCCCATCCTCGGTGGTTTGAAAGGCGCGGGTGGTTGTGGCGCAGGTGTGGGGCTGCTCCGCACAGGCTGTCGGACGTTGGGCGGTAGCAAGCGCGGGAGGCGCGGCGCGGCGGCGCGCAGAGTGGCGGCCGCTCTCTCGGCCGTCCGCGCCCGCCCGCGACACTGGCTGGGCCTGTGCGTCGAGGCGGCTATTCCTCTGCTGTGCGCTCCGCTCGCTGCGTGTCTCCTCTCGCTCTCGCTGCTCGCTGTGTGTTAACGCGCGTCGTCGAAATGGCAGATCAGGCGGCTACGAACGAGACTGCTGCGGCACCCGCCGCCACCGGCACTACGAAGAAGGCAAAGTCTGCGTCGTCTGCGAAGAAGCCGCGCGCCAAGCCTGCGCACCCGCGCACCTCTGAGATGGTGACGGCCGCCATCAAGAGTCTGAAGGAGCGCGGCGGATCGTCGCTGCAGGCGATCAAGAAGTACATTGCCGCGCACTACAAGCTGGACGCGGAGAAGCTGGCGCCGTTTATCAAGAAGTACCTCAAGTCGGCCGTGGTGGCGGGCGAGCTGGTGCAGACGAAGGGGAAGGGCGCGTCCGGCTCTTTCAAGCTTGCCGGCGCCGGCGGCGGGGCGGCTGAGGGCGGCAAGGCTCGTGCTGGCGGTGCCAAGAAGAAGCGCGCCGCTCCGGCCAGCAAGGAGAAGAAGGGCGCCCGTGCGGCCGGCGCAAAGAAGGCTGGTGGCGTGAAGGCGGCGACTGGTCGGAAGGCGGGCGCCGCCAAGAAGGCGTCTGCGGCGTCGGCCGCTCCCGCCGGTGCGAAGAAGGCGGCTGCTGCCAAGCCGGCCAAGGCCAAGTCGCCGTCGAAGGCGAAGAAGGCCGCCAAGGTTCCGACGAAGAAGCCGAAGGCGCCGCGCCCGAAGAAGGCGACGACGCCGTCTAAGGCGAAGGCTTCGCCCAAGAAGAAGAAGTAGAGAGGAATGGGAAAGGAAGGGTTGGCGGTTGACTCCGTCGTCCGCACCCCCCGTCCCCGTCGTCTAGTGGCGCGCAACAGACGCGCGGCCCAAAACGGCCCTTCTCAGGGCCATCAAAGCACGTCGGGAAGGTTTTGATTGTCGTGTTTGTGTTGCGGTGTGGTTGTGTCGTCTGGCGTTTCTGTATGCCCGTGTGTGGATACTGTTTGCGTGCCGTGGTGGTTGGATTGCGGGGGGGGGGTCGGTGGCGGGTGCGGGCGGCGGTAGCGGTTTTGTCGTTGCGGTTGATTGTCGCCGTTTTTTTTTTTTGGTCGCGGCCGGCCGACGGTTGGTTTTGTGTCATGTTGTTTGAATACTTTGGTTGGCCTGCCTGCCGTCTTCTCGGATGTGTCTTGTCTTGTGTGTGTGTTCTTGCAACGGGGGCGGGGGACGTTGAGATGTGGAAAGGGTCGGTGGCGTTGGACGTGCCTGGCTTTTTGTTTCGTTTTCTTTTCGAAACGAAGCGGCGGCCGGCCGTGTGGTTGACGGCGTCGGCCGATGGGTATTGTGCGCTTTGAGCGCCGCGCCGGGGAGGCATGATGTTGATTGTTGCGCGCGCCAGCAAGCTGGCAGGGGAGAGCGGCTGTGGCGGACGGACGGGAAGTGGAAGTGGTGTTTTGTCTTTGGTTCTGTGGTTGTGGGGCGAGAGGCGACCGACAAAGTTTGCTCGCGACGGAGTGATGTTAGTGGCCCTTAAAAGGGCCGTTTTGTTTGTTGCGTGCGTGGGCGGTGCCCAGCGGCTGGCGCGGTGTTTAGGCGCGCTCGCCGCGGATGCGGCGCGCGAGCTGGATGTCCTTGGGCATGATGGTGACGCGCTTGGCGTGGATTGCGCACAGGTTGGTGTCTTCGAAGAGGCCGACGAGGTAGGCCTCGCTGGCCTCCTGCAGGGCCATGACCGCGGAGCTCTGGAAGCGCAGGTCGGTCTTGAAGTCCTGGGCGATCTCGCGCACTAGGCGCTGGAATGGCAGCTTGCGGATGAGCAGCTCTGTGCTCTTCTGGTAGCGCCTGATTTCTCGCAGGGCGACGGTGCCCGGCCTGTAGCGGTGGGGCTTCTTGACGCCGCCGGTGGCGGGCGCGCTCTTCCTCGCCGCCTTGGTGGCGAGCTGTTTGCGCGGCGCCTTTCCGCCGGTGGACTTGCGGGCCGTTTGCTTTGTGCGGGCCATAGCGGTAGCGGTTAGCGGAGCGGCGTGGAGGCGAGCGAGGTGCTGCGTCGGGTGCTGCCTTGACGACACGGGCGCGCGCCAGCCACCGTGGTGCGCTTATATGCCCTCGGTTGCGCGTGGTGGGGGGAGGGCGGGCCAGAGTCTATATAGGGGGGCTGGCGCGTGCGCCGGGCGCAGACCGTAGCCGACTCGCTAGCGCCGGGTGAGGAGCCAGCCGCTGCAGCAGACGCTTTGCTTGCCTTGAGCTTTTTGAGGATTTAGAAGAGATGACTGGCCGCGGCAAGGGAGGAAAGGGGCTCGGCAAGGGTGGCGCCAAGCGGCACCGCAAGGTGTTGCGCGACAACATCCAGGGCATCACGAAGCCCGCGATCCGCCGCCTGGCTCGCAGGGGCGGCGTGAAGCGCATCTCTGGTCTGATCTACGAGGAGACCCGCGGAGTGCTGAAGGTGTTCCTGGAGAACGTGATCCGCGACGCGGTGACGTACACTGAGCACGCCAAGCGCAAGACTGTGACGGCCATGGACGTGGTGTACGCCCTGAAGAGGCAGGGGCGCACCCTGTACGGTTTCGGCGGTTAGGCGCGTCGCAGCCGGTGTGCTGTGCCGCGTTGGCCTTCCCGCGGCCGTGGGAGAGACGAAAACGGCCCTTTTCAGGGCCACCACACTGTTCGGAAATTGAAAAGTGCGAAAGAGTCTGTGTTGTTGCTGCGTGTGTTGCCTGCCTGCCTTGTTTCTTTCATTCTTCATTTCGTTTGCGTTTGACTGACGTGACGTGACTGGGAGAAAGGAAAGGAAGCGGGTCTTGTGGCTGTGTGTGTGTGTGTGTGTGTGTGTGTGTGTGTGTGTGTGTGTGTGTGCGTGCGCGCGCGCGCGAGAGAGGGCGTTGTGTGTGTGTTTGTTTTGTTTATCGATCGATGGAGACGCCGGGCTGTGTGTTGTTGTTGTTGTTGTTGTGCGAGAGGCGGTGAATATTTGCGTGGTTTTGGCTGTGTGTTTGCGGCGGCGTTGGAGTTGCCGAGGCAAGGCGTGCCCATAGGCGGCCGGATCAGCTGTTTCGTTTGTATGGGGCGCGCGGGAGTGGAGGGCGGTGTGTCGACACGCTCGTTTAACAGTTGGTGATTATTGCTGTCGTTGTCGTTTGGAAGGCGACTGTGCGTGCGTGGAGGTGCTTGAGGCAAACGAAAAACAAAAGAGAAACGTGTGTGTGGCCACACGGGCTGTGGACGACAAGATGGCGGCGGCTCTTCTTGTTGTTCTTCTCTCTTTCCTTTAGTCCTCTACCGTTAGAGGGGGAGTTGGTGGAGGTTATTGTCGCCTGTGGACATTTGCTCCTCTTTTCTGTGTGTTGTTCTTATCTTTGGTAGTGTGCTTTTTCGGACGTTGCTGTTTGTTGAGAGTGATTATGTGTTCTGTTTGTGCTACTGCTGGAGTAGCGACTCGGGTCTTGCACATCTGTCCCTGTGGTGTTCATATTGCCCAAGGGTCAAGACGTAATAGTCATTTTCTGAATTCCGCGCGGTGGCGTAGAACGCTTGTGCCAGGGCGCGGAATCGTGTTGTGGGTGGTTGTAGGCAGGTCTGCCGCGGGGACGTGTAAGGCCCGTCGTAGAGCGCTCTGCTTTGGACCCTTCTGTAGGCGATGCATCGTCGACCTGGCTGCATAGCCCCTATAGAGGGCGCGCATATTTCCAGTATCGCTACCCCTGTTGCGGGGTCGAGGGAACAGGGGTACAGGATCTGCATCCTGGCGTGAGCGTTTGTGCCAAGTTGCCCTATGTGACACTTCGATGTCAGGCGTGACACCGAGGTACCTCGCAGAATATCTGCCCCTGCAATCGTAGCAGTTGGTATGGTCTTCTTGCCGGCGGCGGCTGTGGAAGTGAAGTTAAGTTAAAGTAAAGTAAAGTAAAGCAAAGCGCGGCGAGGACGACTGAAATTTTGCTTTGGACGTAGGTTTGTGTGGTGGCCCTGAAAAGGGCCGATTGTTGTGAGCCGAGCCGGGCCGGCAAAGCGCGTTGCGTGCAGGGGAGCACGCAGCGCTGCTGGGCGGCGGGTCCGCGTGCCGATTGCCTGGCCTCTCTGTTTAGGCCTTCTTCTCGGTCTTCTTTGGCAGCAGGACGGCCTGGATGTTGGGCAGGACACCACCCTGTGCGATGGTGACGCCCGACAGGAGCTTGTTGAGCTCCTCGTCGTTGCGGATGGCAAGCTGCAGGTGGCGCGGGATGATGCGCGTCTTCTTGTTGTCGCGGGCCGCGTTTCCGGCCAGCTCGAGCACCTCAGCCGCGAGGTACTCCATGACGGCGGCGAGGTAGACGGGCGCCCCGGCGCCGACGCGCTCGGCGTAGTTTCCCTTGCGCAGGAGGCGGTGGATTCTGCCGACCGGGAACTGGAGCCCGGCCCTGCTTGAGCGGGACTTTGACTTGCCCTTGACTTTGCCTCCCTTTCCGCGTCCGGACATGGCGATGCGCTGTGGTGTAAAAAAACGAGACGAGACGAAGGACGGTGCGAGCCGCAGCGAGTCGAGCAGCGGAGTGGCGGCGCCGCCCCTTTCGCATATTTGACGTACTCGGACGTTGAGTAGTCTTGTGGTGGAGGTTCTTTGTCCTTTGACATTTCCTCCAAGCCTGTACGTTAAATTTTGCATGTAACATGCACCTTACTTTTTGTTTTAGTCCTTGCTTTTTATGCTAGTTTTTGTGAACCGCTATTTTGTGTTTTTAATTTAGGATGCATTTTGGCCTCCTGTATTTTACGTTGTCAGTGTTGTAGTTGCCTAAGTTGTTTATTAGTTGGTTTTCAGAGCGGCTCGCGGTTTGGTAGAATGCTACCGCGAGTTCTCTGAACCTATCTTTGAGCATCTTTACTTCCGTTGCCTCGTGGGTGTCGGCAGTGGGGAAGCGCGTCCTGACGTGAATTGCCCGTCTGAGTGCCCGATTTTGGACTCTCTGCAGCCTTTGCAGGTGTGTTTTGGCTGCATAGCCCCAGACTGGGCAGGCATATTCAATGATAGGGCGGACAAGCGTACAGTACAGCCTCACTCCTGTAGTTGCCGCCAAGCTGCTTTTGGTATTTAGTATGGGGTAGATGTCGTTGAGTCTGGCGCTGGCCTTCCTTCTGATGTCGTCGATATGTGCGCGCCATGTCAGTCTTTTGTCAAGGGTGACACCCAGGTATTTGGCCGTGTCCCTCCATGGGATGTCGCGTCTGTGTAGTCGTAGTTGTCTGTTATGTCGTGGGCGGTGGGCAGGGTTGCGTTTGCCTCTCCTTTGGGTGAGCATTATCGCTTGTGTTTTCTCCCCATTTATTGTAATCCGCCATTTCCTGGCCCAGGCTTCCGTCTGGTGTAGTAGGTTTTGGAGTCTTGTCGTCACTATCCCCCTGTTTGTACTAACGGCGAAGAATGCCGTGTCGTCGGCGTATTGGGCTGTCTGGGTCTGTGGGGCAGACGGTGTGTCGGCCGTGTACAGGTTGTACAGTATTGGGCCTAACACCGATCCCTGTGGAACTCCAGCTTTGATGGTGCGCTTAGAGGACCTCGCAGTGTCCACTTTGACGCAAAATGTGCGGTTGGCTAGGTAGCTCTTCAGGAGCTTAACGACATGGCCAGGGAATCCTAACGTGTACAATTTGTACAATAGTCCAGTGTGCCACACACTGTCGAAAGCCTTGGCTACGTCTAGCAGCACTAGTCCACAGTAGCCTTTCCGGTTAAAGGCTTCTGTTGCGGCTTCGACCACTCGCATGAGTTGTTGGGGTGCTGAGTGTTGGTTGCGAAATCCGAACTGGAATTTGGGGAGCATGTTCTCTCTTCTTATGTGCCTGTCTATGTGCACTAGGATGAGGCGCTCGTACAGCTTACTCAGTGTTGGGAGTAGGCTTATGGGGCGATGGTGCTGGGGAAAGATGGGATCTTTTCCAGGCTTAGCGATCGCGACCACTTCCGCGTGTTTCCACTGTTGAGGGAATTTTTGTGATCGCGTGATTTCGTTGAACGTTTCTGTCAATTTTTCTATCGCTAGCTGGGGCAGGTGCTTAAGCAGTTCATTGGTGAGGAGATCGTGTCCTGGGGCTTTCTTGTTGGGCAGCGTTTTGATGGCTTTCGCTACCTCCTCCGTGGAGAAGGCAGGTGGATCGTCATCGACGTCGTCATCCGCTGCCAGAAATGCGGTTAGTTGTCTGCGGACCATTCTTTCATGTTCGTGATCCTGCGCCTCTGCTGGTGTGAACTGTTTCTCAAAGACGTCGGCGAGTGCGTTGGCTTTATCTTGGGCGCTGAACACTAGTCCTCTCTCGCCGTGCAGAGGCGGCATTCTTGCGCGTCTTTTAGTGAACTGCTTGGTGGCTTGCCAGAGGCTGTTATCCTGCACTTTGAGAGCTGTAAGGCGGTTTGACCATTGCTGGTTTCTGTGCTCAGTGAGCGCCACCTTGAGTTCTCTCTGTAGCCTATTAAGCAGCTTCCTGGTGTCCGGATTTCGCGTAAGTTTCCATTCCTTCGCGGTCCTGTTTTTGTGCCTAATCTGGGCAAGCAGCTGGGGTGGCAGTCGCTGTGTGTGGGGAGGGGGCGGAGGTAATTCTGGTGTTGCGCCCTGTGCTGCTTGCAGGACCGCGTCTGTGAAGGTACTCAGCGTTTGTTCTGTGTCCTCTGTCGGGAGCGGGGTGTTGGTAAGTTCTTCCATGACTTGTGTTTTGAATCTTTCCCAGTCGATGCGTTTGTACGAGGTTGAATGCTGGTTGCGCGGTAGCCAGCCGCCGATGTCAATCTCGAATGTGACAGGGTTGTGATCGGACGACATTCTATTCAGTGAATGCGCCGTCACAAACCCTGCGAGACCTTTGGTGATTGCTACGTCAATTACATCCGGGTTGTTTCCGTTTCTGGGAAAGTGTGTGGGCTCCTCGGGGGCCCATACGTGCATGTGGTGGATGCGCGCGATGCTTTTTAATTGTCGGCCGGCTTGGTTCGTCCTCCTGGAATTCCAGTCGGAGTGCTTGGAGTTTAGGTCTCCTCCAAGTATCAGCTTGCCTCCAATTTGTCCTAATTTGACGATGTCGTCTTCAACTAACCTGCGGTTTTTGGGTTGTCGATATGCTGACACCACAGTTACCGGTCCTGTGGATGTCTGTACCTCTAGTGCTACTGTTTCCAACTGCGTCATTTCTGGTGTGTGAATCTGGTGGTGCGGAATCCCCCTTTTTATGTAGATAGCTACCCCGCCCCCTGCAGTTGGTCGGTCTCGTCTGTAGCAGAGGTAGTTTGGTGCAGAAACTCTGATTCCCGGTTTCAGGTTGGTCTCCTGCACCATGCATATGTCTATTTCTTCTTCCGCCAGGAATTGTCTAAATTCTAGACCCTGAGGGAAGAGGCTCATGGCGTTAAACGTGCATAGTTTGAAACCCTGAATCGCTGGCCTAGCCATGTTGCGGTGATGTAGCGCTTGTTGTCGCAGTGGACTGCGAGGGCCTAACTGCCGATGAGATGTCGGCGGAGAGCTGGTCAAATTTCTTTGTCATGGTCTGCATCAGCTTGTCCATGAGCTTGATGACTTCCATCAGGGCTTGGGAGAAGTGGTGTATGGGTGTGTTGCTAGTTTGTGTTGTTGTTGCTGCTGCTGGGTTCGTGTTTTCTGTTGTGGGGGTCTGTGTGGGTGATACTGCTCTTGCGTAAGAGCGTGTGTCGTCCTGTATTCGTGTACTTGGGCTGGAAGTTTGCGTGTTTGTGTTGTCTTCTTTTTCTTTGTTTCGTGGTTTTGTTTTAGTGTCTTCTGTTTGCGTTTTTTGAGTGGTGCTGGTTGGTTTGTTAGTGTTGTTTCGTGTTAGTGCTTGGTTGGTGTTTCTGTTGTTTGTGATCTGCCCTGTTTGTCGGGCCTTGGCCCTCTTGTGTGCTGGACAGCCTTGGTAACTGGCTGTGTGTGCGCCGCTGCAGTTTGCGCATTTTGGCCTGTCTTGGGGCGTCATTCGGCACTCCCTGGACGCGTGGTTGCCAGCGCACTTCACGCAGCGTGGTGGCATGTCGCAGTGATAGTTAACATGCCCGATGATTTGGCAATTGAAGCACTGAGGTGCCCTTGCTCTCTGCTTCAGTGGTTCCGTAGTTATTCCAAGGCCCATTAGTCGGGTTTCCTGGAACAGCTTCCGGTGCTGTGGGGTGTCAGTTAGTGTGGCACAGTAGAGCGGGTCTCGGTTGTTTGAGCCCTGTTTGCGTACCGATCTTACGTCGTATCCTTTCGCCGTTATGGCTTCTTTGATATCGACGGGATCGGTGCGTGTGGGAAAGCCTCTCAGAACGACTTTCAAGGTCTTCTGTGCGCCTGTTGGGTAGGTGTAGTGTGCTATTTTGTGTGTTTTTAGTGTGTTCTTGATGGTGGTGTAGTCTTCTAGTGTTTTTAAAGTGATTTTGATCTTATCTCCGCCGGCGGATTTTGCGTGGAAGCGCTCGTCGCCTATGGCGGCGGTGATAAGATCGTACATCTTTTTGTATGTGTCAGGGAATGTGGCTACTATGGGTGGCAGTTTTTCGTGTTTTGGGGTGTGTGCGTTTTGTTGTGTCGGTGGTGGTGGTGCTTGTGCTTGCGCGTCTTCATCGAGCGCGGCGAATTTATTTTGTGTGGCGCATGCAGTGCCGGCCGCGGTTGGTGGTGGCGTAGCCTTGGCCGTTCGCCGCGCCAGTTCGAAGGTCCCGTTATCTTCCGGTTCCTCGGCTGTGGCGGGCGAGCACTCTGCTCCAGCGCTGCTGCCTGTGTGTGCCTGCTTTGGGCTCTGTGGTGAGTCCGTGGCCGGTGTGTCGTGTATGGTTTTTTGTGTGTTGTGTATTTGGGCCGGTGTGTCATGTGTGTTGTGTGTTTGGGAGGACGTGTCTGCTTTTGGTCCGTCATTTGCAGTCTCGTCTGTCACTGGTGCGTCTGCGGGAGGCGCGTCTGTCGCAGTCGTGCCCGCTTTTGGTACGTCATTTGCGGTCCCGTCTGTCACTAACGCGTCTGCGGCAGGCGCGTCTGTCGCAGTCGATTCCCTCACGTGTATGTTGCTCGGGCCTGGAGTGGCCGTCCCTGCAACTGTGTCCGCCCTGTCTGTGTTTGTCTGTGTTTCGAAAGCTAGAGAAGGAAGCACGGGCGCACATGCTTTGCGCTTTGGTGACTTAGCGCGTTTCCTTTTCTCCCTGACGAGCAATTTTGCTGTCGTCTTTGGGAGAATTTTCCTTTCTGCTTTCCTCTCTATTTCCCTACTGTATTTTGTTTCTTGTCGCGTCTGTTCCCTCCGTTGTTCTTCCCTCCTCCGTTCCCTACGTTTTTCTGTTCTAATTACCCTCTCCATCAGCTTCCTCTCCTCTTCAGGGTCGAGGTGTGGGAGGACATTCTGAATTAGAGGGCTGTTGAGAATCGAGCCTAGTCCCCTGCGGTCCCTCCTTTCTACCGTGAACCTAGTCCCTTCTCTCGCCACGTGGATCTCCACCGAGTCCTCCATCTCCGTGCGCAGGGTGGGGGCGGCAAAGTCAAGGGCTGCCAAGGGATTGCTGAGTGCGGCCTTTGTTGTCACCGTTATACGTTTCCGGCCAACACTCAGCCCTAACGTCTGACGTGCGCGGGTATACTGGCCGGCGAGCAGTTCCGGGTGGATCTGGTCGTCTTCCAGGCCCTGACACGTAATTGCCCTACTTCTCGGGGGAGCAGGGAAATACCCCGCGGCAGCTGGGGCGCCCGAGCCGGGCGGCAAAGCAGCACACGGCAACAAGAAGACGCGCCTCGCGTCGCGGCAGTAATAACTGCAGCGACTCCCAAGGCGCCGCTCCAAGTCGCCAAACACAACGACAATTTGCCCAACGGCTCCCGCTGACGCTAAAAAGCTCAGGGTGCCGCCTTGCACGATTCTAGAAGAACCCGCTGGCCCTACAAGGCCCGTTTGTGTCCTAACAAGAACACAACCGGGACACTTCTCACTCGGGGCTGCACTGGAATTCACCAAATGCCCCCGCAGTGTTCCTCGCAAGCGAGGTTCCTAAGGCTTCACAGTCAGCGCGGTCGGTGGAACCAGCGTAGCCTAACACGCGTGTGTTCGCACCGGCTGCTGCTCAGCGTATGGCGGCGCCGCCAGGGGTGGGGGTCCTTTATGCTCTCGGGTGCGGCGGCCGGTTGCGCTCGCGGCCCATTGGTCGGCGGCCGCAACGGGGCGAGCTGGTAAAGGTGCGGCGGCGGGGCGCGCTGGGTGCCACTGTGTGGGGAGACGCTGACTAGAGCGGAGCGCTTGCTGCTGGTGTTGCTGCCGTACGTTCTTGTTTGTTTGCGATGCCGCCCAAGACTAGCGGGAAGGCCGCCAAGAAGGCTGGCAAGGCGCAGAAGAACATTTCGAAGGGCGACAAGAAGAAGAAGCGCAAGAGGAAGGAGAGCTATGCCATCTACATCTACAAGGTGCTGAAGCAGGTGCACCCTGACACGGGCATCTCGTCGAAGGCGATGAGCATCATGAACAGCTTCGTGAACGACATTTTCGAGCGCATCGCGGCCGAGGCGTCTCGCCTGGCGCACTACAACAAGCGCTCGACCATCACGTCCCGCGAGATCCAGACCGCTGTGCGGCTGTTGCTGCCTGGCGAGCTGGCCAAGCACGCCGTGAGCGAGGGCACGAAGGCGGTGACCAAGTACACGAGCTCCAAGTAAGGAGGTGGCTCTGGAATGGAAGGAGATCCTCCGTTGCGAGAGCGGCAAAACGGCCCTTTTCAGGGCCACCAAATGGCCTTTGCGGGAAGGGCGGAATTGTTGTTGTTGTTGTTTTTGTTTTGTTTTGTGTGTGAGTGGGTGGACGGTGGCAATAGCTACCGCTTTGGTTGCGACGCGACGGGGTGGGGTGGCCGATGCGATGAATAATTTGATTGTTTATGGGGCGCGTCGCGTGTCGCGTGTTGCGGGGTGCGGCCACGGTGTGACGTGGAATGGAGGCACGTGCGCACAAGTCGTTGTCTGCGAGGGGGGGGGGGGGGAAGTGCGATCGGTGATGTGCCCTTTGGATGGAGGTGCCGGTTAGTTACGTGACGGGTGGAAACGACACGCGATTGTTGGGAATGTCAGTGTGTAACGACGGCCGTTTGCGGGTCGGTTTGCACGCCATATATGGCGAGGGTGAAATGTGTCTGTAAATGCAGCGTGGAGGCGTGTGAGTGACGTTTAAATGTGAACGCGCATTGAGACACACCACTGTGTATTGCATTGTACGGGCGACACGCACGATGATATGTACCTTTCCCCCGACTCTGATTTCGATAGTCGTGTCTGACCGACTGTGTCTGCTTGTGTGCGTACGACGCACGCACACCGACGTCGTCATTGAAGATGCATGCTCGCGTGTCCAGTGCAGTACAGTAGAGTAAGCGCGACGCTAGAAGACGACGGTCGCTTTGGCGAATGTGCGTACACGTGTTTGTGTGTATGTCGGTGATGTGGTCCGATCCGTCGCCTCTGGGAAACTGTCGATCGGCGCGGTACACCGGACGTCTTGAACACCCGTCATACCGTCATACCGTCATACCGTTGGTACACCGTCGCGCTGAGAACGGTTACCGAAAGGTGAACGAACCTCTGATCGGTCGAATGTCTGGGCAGAACGTGAGGAGAGAATGGTGGAGGAAAGGACAGAGGGGAAAAAACAAATATATATATAGAGAGAGAGAGAGAGAGAGAGAGAGAGAGAGAGAGAAAACGGAAAAAAAACCAAACAAAACGGAGAAACGCAGTGTAGAGCAACGGAACGTTCCCGTGTCGGAGGTGTATTGTAGCCGCACTGAAATGCGCGTAACGGCGCGGCGGCAAGTGTCTGCCGTGGTGAACGTTACCTTTGACGGCTGAATTGTGCGTTGCGTTGCTTTGCTTTCCCGGATGTGTATGTAACGTAACGTTCGTTGAGATGGTTCTGAGGAAGAATGTACGACAGTGCCCGTGCCGTCTATGTTCGTGTGCAAAGCCATTGTGTGTGTGTGTGTGTGTGTGTGTGTTGTTTTGAGAATTGCGTCCGGGAATGGCGGTGGGCGTGCCCTGCATGTGGCCCGGAAGGCTGTTCGTTTCGCGGTAGTGTGTGGACAGGGGAGGGGCACGCGTAACGCTGCTGGCATGGCATGGCATGGCATTCGGGAGATGGGAGGGGGCAAACGAAGAAAACAAGACGCGGAGGCTATAAAGACGGGGAGGGGCGCGGTGTGGGTGGCTTGCGCTGCGCTCGGCTGGCGCGTGCGGCGTTGTTTTTGTGCAAAAGAAGAGAAAACGAATGGGTTGCCGGGAGGGGGCCGTTGTGGTGTAGCCGCAGACGCGGCTGTCAGTGAACGTGGTGAGACCGAGGGATGCGGGAGGGGCGGGGGCGGGGAAGACGCTAGAAGAAGGAGAAAAACGCTGCTGCAACCAACATAAAATGAGGCCCTTTGTAACCTGCCAGCAACAAAACAACAACAAAAAAAAAAAAAGGCGTCTATCAACATTGAATGTAAATGGAAATGGACCCAAGTGTAACCTCCCCGCACAAATAGTCGTAAGTAAGTGAGTGAGTGAGTGAGTGAGTGAGTGAGTGAGTGAATGATGATAAAAATGTGCCAGAATGTTGTTAACGTCCCTAGAAAATGAACGAACGAAGATTGATGAGAAACGCGCGATAATATGATGAATGGAAATAATGAACCATGAACATCTCAACAGACATAATTGAAAACCCGATAAACGTTGTAAGGGCAGCGCTGGCTGACCTTCGGCCCTGTGTATTCTGAAACGCCCCCCTTTGAACAACAATGTATACAAAACTGTGCTTAAACTGACACACAATATTTTGAGCGCAACGCAATCTGACTATCAAAGATCCCTGCAAAAGAATGGCCCTGAGTAACATTAAAGTACACCTGTCGGAAATCACTTACCTCACAAAAATCTTCATTACTCGAACTACTGCAATACAGCGAGCACCACTGCTGCCAGCTAAATAAGAGATTCCAAACTACGGAGGGCACTAACTACCGATAGGGATAGTTAGCAAAGTAAAGATGTTTAATAGAGAACAACAAACAATGTATTTACCCTTAATATCATCACCAGTCATAATATATGTAATTTGAAACGTCCGCCATCTCTGTCCTCACATGCACCAGTGCTGGCGGCTCACCCCTAACTGCGCAACGCTACGCGCTGTTCACATCCAGCTATAGCAGTTCATGACAACAACAATGCAAACTAGCCACAGACTGCACACAGCACAGGCAGTGATTTTCACGCGGAGCGCTACGTGGCATTACCAATATAAAAATCTAAACAAACAGCGTACGTACAAATTAGAATAAAAAGAGCAAAAGATCGTTACGTCAAAAAAAAAAAAAAAAAAAACAAAAAAGACAAAAGAGAAAAAACAAACTGCATCTATATGTGCTCTTAACTGTAGATACCTGTACACAGCGTCGTGCAATGAATGCCGGCTCACATTTAATTTTGATTGTTGGAGGAAATGCGTAGGAAATATTATTTAAATGGAAATGAATGGTTGTACTTTAAAAAAGTTTGTTTGGAAACAAAGTATTATTGGGGCATTTTGTTGTGAAGAAAATAGTTACAATTGACATACAGTATTAGATTTGCGCAATGCAGCTTCATTACCTTACCTGTAATAACAGTATGCATCGTCCCGAACGGAGACCAGAGTCGCGAGAAGAGCACGCCGCCGCCCGCTCAGTACAACCGTCCACTCGCTAATACTGTCGACTGACTACTACCTCTCCCGACCCGCCACATATAGATGACAACTGTTCCTGCCGACCCGCTACGTGCTACTAGTGTCGTGTGGCGCAGACTAGCGACGATAAGAAACGCTCTGGTCAGAGATTGTGTCGTGCCTCGCCATCGCTGGTAATGAGTACATACGTGTTTCAGCGCGCGTACCGGAAGACGCAGTGCGGAGCCAGAGACTGTGTTGTCGAGGCCGTCGACGCAGTGCATGTCGGTCGGTCGAGTGCGTGCGGGAGGGCAGAGAGGCAGCGTCGGCACGGAGATGCACGCACGGGGGCTGCGGCGTGGCGCGTTTGCGGTAGGCGCCTTTGGTGGCAACGGCCGGGACAAGCAGCGGTGTATGGTGTGGTGCGGGCCGGACAGGGGCGGAGGAGGAGGAGGAGGCGGCGCGACGATGGCATTGGGGCGGAAACGGGGACGGGGACGGCGACGGCGGATGTTGAGAGGCGTCACGCGCGGACCGACACAGACGCACAGATAGATAGGTAGGAAGAAGAAGAAGGGGCGGCTGGTGAGTGAGTGCAATTTAGGCGGTAGACACAAGAGGTCGGCACGGCATTTGCGTGATGTGGCGTTGTGACGGGGTGTGCTCGCTTGCCTCGTTTTGTTGATGCGCGCAGGAAGATGTGCAGAGCAGCGGCGGGCGGCTCGGCTCGGTTCGGTTTGGCCCGGCGGGCCGCGCTGTTGTCGCGGACGTGAGCGCCCCCTGGCGGGTGGCCGGAGGCGGCGCGGCGTGTTGGACGTGTGGCTGGCGGCAGTGCACAATTGCGAGTGGCTGGCGGTGTGGCGGTTGGCGCGTCGGGCGGCCGAGAGAGAGGAGAGGTATGTGTTTGCGGGCGCCTTTGCTGCGCGGCGTCGTGCAGGGCGGGCGGGCGGGCGCCTGTCGACTGTGTGTGTGTGTGTGTGTGTGTGGCGAATTGGCGGCGTTGTGCTCCGGCCGAAGGCGTCTGGAGAGGAGAGTTGGTCGTGATGTCATGTCGCGCCGTGTCATGTTTGCGAAACGGCTGCCGAGAGGTGTGGTGGTAGCGAGCCGGTCGGTGTCGGTGCGATGGGAATGTGCGTTTGGCGGTTTCGGTGTGCTTTTTGCGGCGTGAGAGTGGGGCGGGCGGGCAGGCTTGCTGTTGTTGGTTCCTTGTGTCTTGTGTGTAGCTTGATGGCAACGTGGAAGGGCGCCGGTTTCGAGCCGTGCGTGTGGTTGTCGACGTTGACTGGTTGGGGTGTGCCGTTGCACGTGCATGTTTGGGTCGTTGGTGTGGTTTTGGCTGGCTGGCTGGCTGGCTGGCTGTGTGTGTGTACGACGGGAAGGGGGAGGCGGCGGTGGATAGTGCAGTAGTTGTGTCGTTGGCACGGGCGTCGGGTGCGGCTGTGCGTAGTGGCGGAAAGGTGTCGGTTGCGGGAAGCGAGGCCGTCGTTGGCGGTGTCGCGTGCCTTCGTGAATCGAGTGGGGGCGGGGAAAGGAGCAGCGTGCCGCTGCGTCGTGGCCGTTAGCCAGAGGCTGTGCTTTGATAGTTTTGTGGACGGTTCGTGCGAGGCGATTTGTTGCCTGCCCTATGTTTGTTTGTTTGTTGTTTTGGAGACGACGACTGGTTGGTGGCGTGCGCGCGAGCGAAGTGGCGGTGTGCGTTTCCCGTGTCGACTGCCGGCCGGCGACAGGTGCGCCGTCGGTGGGGTGGGTGGCCGGCACAAGTAGGGGCGGCGGCGTCGTTGCGGTGTGTTTGTGTTGTCGGCGACAGCTGTTTGTGCGGTGCGTGTGAATGGTGGTGCAAACGTGTGCTGGCGTTGAGGCTGCGACCGCGGCGTGTTGTTGGTTGATGTTGAACAGCGGCTGTGTGCGGTGGTGGTGTTGCCGCACGTGCATCCGGCCCGGCGCGGAAAGCGCAGTTGCGGCGGCCCTTCGGTGCCAGCCACGTCGCGTGAGCGGCGGGTTGCTCTGGTCGACACGTGGTGCTCTGGTTTGTTGTTTGGTGCCCTTTGGCCGGTGGGTGGTCCGTGTGTCTCGGTATCTGGTCGTGGTCGTGCTGCCCGTTTGTCGGCGTTGTCCTGTGGCTTCGCTTTTGTTTTTGCGGCGTGCCGACGACCCGACGCGACCTTTACACCCAAAGTGTGGCGCCCGAAGGTGAACCAACGTCGTAATCCGACCTGGGCGCTTAAGCTCTAAGCCTAAGCTGAGCGAACCGAACCTGTAGCGTTGCGTAGCGTGAGGTGCGGTGAGGTCAGCCTCAGCGCCAAGTAAGCCAAGCTGTCCGGCCGTGAGGTGGGTGGGTAGGTAGGTGCGGCTGCTGCGGCCACCTGACGCCCGACGTGTGTTTGAATGCTTAACCTAAGTTTGAGGCTTAACCTAACCCAAGTGGCCTTAACCTAACCTAACCTAACCTAACCTCTGACGCCCGACGTGTGTTTGAATGCTTAACCTAAGTTTGACGCTTAACCTAACACCGACCCTTAACCTAACCGAGGTGCCCCTAACCTAACCTTAATGTAACGTAACCTAACCTAACCTCTGACGCCTGACGTGTGTTTTGAATGCTTAACCTAACCCAAGTGCCCTTAACCTAACCCACGTCCACCGAACCTAACCGAGACGTGTGAACCTAATGTCTAACTCGTAACGCGTGATGTTGGCTGTCGTGTGTGCTGACGGCAGATTGGGTTGGTCTGTAGTTGCGGATTTCGGGTTTGCCTCGGGCGAGGGGTTGGCTCGTAAGCGGCGAGGGGCGCTCCGGCGGAGCATGTTGCTTTGCAGGCGGCGCCCGTTTTTGCGGCGGGCACAATTGAAATTGTTGGGAAACGAACGAAAGGGCTGTGAATGTTGGCGGGCGAGAGGAGGAGGACGTGGCCCGACGGCTGCGGGCCGATCGGGAAACGGTGGGAGGGCGATGGGGCGGCGGAGGTGCGTTTGCACGGCCGTCATCGCCGCACGCCTCCGCTTGTGTGGCTGTGGCGCCGGCCGCGCTGGCCGGGCTGCCGCGGCGACGGTGCGGGGCTTTTGCCGAAGGTTTGGCCATTGTGGCCGGTCGCCGGCTGGGGCTGTGGGGGCGGCATTTGGGCGTGGGCGGCGATTCTCGGCGGGCCGACCCAGGCTGTAGCGCGCGGTGGCTGCAGTTTGGCCGTGGTTTGCGGCGCTGCCGTGGCGACTGGTTGGCGACTGTGGTGTGGCTGTGTGTAGCCCCATCCTCGGTGGTTTGAAAGGCGCGGGTGGTTGTGGCGCAGGTGTGGGGCTGCTCCGCACAGGCTGTCGGACGTTGGGCGGTAGCAAGCGCGGGAGGCGCGGCGCGGCGGCGCGCAGAGTGGCGGCCGCTCTCTCGGCCGTCCGCGCCCGCCCGCGACACTGGCTGGGCCTGTGCGTCGAGGCGGCTATTCCTCTGCTGTGCGCTCCGCTCGCTGCGTGTCTCCTCTCGCTCTCGCTGCTCGCTGTGTGTTAACGCGCGTCGTCGAAATGGCAGATCAGGCGGCTACGAACGAGACTGCTGCGGCACCCGCCGCCACCGGCACTACGAAGAAGGCAAAGTCTGCGTCGTCTGCGAAGAAGCCGCGCGCCAAGCCTGCGCACCCGCGCACCTCTGAGATGGTGACGGCCGCCATCAAGAGTCTGAAGGAGCGCGGCGGATCGTCGCTGCAGGCGATCAAGAAGTACATTGCCGCGCACTACAAGCTGGACGCGGAGAAGCTGGCGCCGTTTATCAAGAAGTACCTCAAGTCGGCCGTGGTGGCGGGCGAGCTGGTGCAGACGAAGGGGAAGGGCGCGTCCGGCTCTTTCAAGCTTGCCGGCGCCGGCGGCGGGGCGGCTGAGGGCGGCAAGGCTCGTGCTGGCGGTGCCAAGAAGAAGCGCGCCGCTCCGGCCAGCAAGGAGAAGAAGGGCGCCCGTGCGGCCGGCGCAAAGAAGGCTGGTGGCGTGAAGGCGGCGACTGGTCGGAAGGCGGGCGCCGCCAAGAAGGCGTCTGCGGCGTCGGCCGCTCCCGCCGGTGCGAAGAAGGCGGCTGCTGCCAAGCCGGCCAAGGCCAAGTCGCCGTCGAAGGCGAAGAAGGCCGCCAAGGTTCCGACGAAGAAGCCGAAGGCGCCGCGCCCGAAGAAGGCGACGACGCCGTCTAAGGCGAAGGCTTCGCCCAAGAAGAAGAAGTAGAGAGGAATGGGAAAGGAAGGGTTGGCGGTTGACTCCGTCGTCCGCACCCCCCGTCCCCGTCGTCTAGTGGCGCGCAACAGACGCGCGGCCCAAAACGGCCCTTCTCAGGGCCATCAAAGCACGTCGGGAAGGTTTTGATTGTCGTGTTTGTGTTGCGGTGTGGTTGTGTCGTCTGGCGTTTCTGTATGCCCGTGTGTGGATACTGTTTGCGTGCCGTGGTGGTTGGATTGCGGGGGGGGGGGTCGGTGGCGGGTGCGGGCGGCGGTAGCGGTTTTGTCGTTGCGGTTGATTGTCGCCGTTTTTTTTTTTTGGTCGCGGCCGGCCGACGGTTGGTTTTGTGTCATGTTGTTTGAATACTTTGGTTGGCCTGCCTGCCGTCTTCTCGGATGTGTCTTGTCTTGTGTGTGTGTTCTTGCAACGGGGGCGGGGGACGTTGAGATGTGGAAAGGGTCGGTGGCGTTGGACGTGCCTGGCTTTTTGTTTCGTTTTCTTTTCGAAACGAAGCGGCGGCCGGCCGTGTGGTTGACGGCGTCGGCCGATGGGTATTGTGCGCTTTGAGCGCCGCGCCGGGGAGGCATGATGTTGATTGTTGCGCGCGCCAGCAAGCTGGCAGGGGAGAGCGGCTGTGGCGGACGGACGGGAAGTGGAAGTGGTGTTTTGTCTTTGGTTCTGTGGTTGTGGGGCGAGAGGCGACCGACAAAGTTTGCTCGCGACGGAGTGATGTTAGTGGCCCTTAAAAGGGCCGTTTTGTTTGTTGCGTGCGTGGGCGGTGCCCAGCGGCTGGCGCGGTGTTTAGGCGCGCTCGCCGCGGATGCGGCGCGCGAGCTGGATGTCCTTGGGCATGATGGTGACGCGCTTGGCGTGGATTGCGCACAGGTTGGTGTCTTCGAAGAGGCCGACGAGGTAGGCCTCGCTGGCCTCCTGCAGGGCCATGACCGCGGAGCTCTGGAAGCGCAGGTCGGTCTTGAAGTCCTGGGCGATCTCGCGCACTAGGCGCTGGAATGGCAGCTTGCGGATGAGCAGCTCTGTGCTCTTCTGGTAGCGCCTGAATTTCTCGCAGGGCGACGGTGCCCGGCCTGTAGCGGTGGGGCTTCTTGACGCCGCCGGTGGCGGGCGCGCTCTTCCTCGCCGCCTTGGTGGCGAGCTGTTTGCGCGGCGCCTTTCCGCCGGTGGACTTGCGGGCCGTTTGCTTTGTGCGGGCCATAGCGGTAGCGGTTAGCGGAGCGGCGTGGAGGCGAGCGAGGTGCTGCGTCGGGTGCTGCCTTGACGACACGGGCGCGCGCCAGCCACCGTGGTGCGCTTATATGCCCTCGGTTGCGCGTGGTGGGGGGAGGGCGGGCCAGAGTCTATATAGGGGGGCTGGCGCGTGCGCCGGGCGCAGACCGTAGCCGACTCGCTAGCGCCGGGTGAGGAGCCAGCCGCTGCAGCAGACGCTTTGCTTGCCTTGAGCTTTTTGAGGATTTAGAAGAGATGACTGGCCGCGGCAAGGGAGGAAAGGGGCTCGGCAAGGGTGGCGCCAAGCGGCACCGCAAGGTGTTGCGCGACAACATCCAGGGCATCACGAAGCCCGCGATCCGCCGCCTGGCTCGCAGGGGCGGCGTGAAGCGCATCTCTGGTCTGATCTACGAGGAGACCCGCGGAGTGCTGAAGGTGTTCCTGGAGAACGTGATCCGCGACGCGGTGACGTACACTGAGCACGCCAAGCGCAAGACTGTGACGGCCATGGGACGTGGTGTACGCCCTGAAGAGGCAGGGGCGCACCCTGTACGGTTTCGGCGGTTAGGCGCGTCGCAGCCGGTGTGCTGTGCCGCGTTGGCCTTCCCGCGGCCGTGGGAGAGACGAAAACGGCCCTTTTCAGGGCCACCACACTGTTCGGAAATTGAAAAGTGCGAAAGAGTCTGTGTTGTTGCTGCGTGTGTTGCCTGCCTGCCTTGTTTCTTTCATTCTTCATTTCGTTTGCGTTTGACTGACGTGACGTGACTGGGAGAAAGGAAAGGAAGCGGGTCTTGTGGCTGTGTGTGTGTGTGTGTGTGTGTGTGTGTGTGTGTGTGTGTGTGTGTGCGTGCGCGCGCGCGCGAGAGAGGGCGTTGTGTGTGTGTTTGTTTTGTTTATCGATCGATGGAGACGCCGGGCTGTGTGTTGTTGTTGTTGTTGTTGTGCGAGAGGCGGTGAATATTTGCGTGGTTTTGGCTGTGTGTTTGCGGCGGCGTTGGAGTTGCCGAGGCAAGGCGTGCCCATAGGCGGCCGGATCAGCTGTTTCGTTTGTATGGGGCGCGCGGGAGTGGAGGGCGGTGTGTCGACACGCTCGTTTAACAGTTGGTGATTATTGCTGTCGTTGTCGTTTGGAAGGCGACTGTGCGTGCGTGGAGGTGCTTGAGGCAAACGAAAAACAAAAGAGAAACGTGTGTGTGGCCACACGG
>NW_026046892.1:0-18077 GCF_023864275.1 Schistocerca cancellata
CACACCACCGACACACACAAACACGTGTACGCACATTCGCCAAAGCGACCGTCGTCTTCTAGCGTCGCGCTTACTCTACTGTACTGCACTGGACCACGCGTGCATGCATCTTCAATGACGACGTCGGTGTGCGTGCGTCGTACGCACACAAGCAGACACAGTCAGTCAGACACGACTATCGAAATCAGAGTCGGAGGAAAGGTACACATCGTGCGTGTCGCCCGTACAATGCAATACACATTGGTGTCTCAATGCGCGTTCATTTAAACGTCACTCACACGCCTCCACGCTGCATTTACAGACACACATTTCACCCTCGCCATACATGGCGTGCAAACCGACCCGCAAACGGCCGTCGTTACACAACAATCGCGTTTCGTTTCCATCCGTCACGTAACTAACCGGCACCTCCATCCAAAGGGCACATCACCGATCGCACTTCCCCCCCTCGCAGACAGGCAACACCAACTCGTTGTGCGCACGTGCCTCCATTCCACGTCACACCGTGGCCGTACCCCGCAACACGCGACGCGCCCCCCCCCCAACAATCAAATTCATCGCATCGGCCACCCCACCCCGTCGCGTCGCAACCAAAGCGGTAGCTATTGCCGCCGTCCACCCACTCACAACACACAACAAAACAAAACAAACATAAACAACAACAATTCCGCCCTTCCCGCAAAGGCCATTTGGTGGCCCTGAAAAGGGCCGTTTTGCCGCTCTCGCAACGGAGGAGCCTTCTCTCCTTCCATTCCAGAGCCACCTCCTTACTTGGAGCTCGTGTACTTGGTCACCGCCTTCGTGCCCTCGCTCACGGCGTGCTTGGCCAGCTCGCCAGGCAGCAACAGCCGCACAGCGGTCTGGATCTCGGCGGGACGTGATGGTCGAGCGCTTGTTGTAGTGCGCCAGGCGAGACGCCTCGGCCGCGATGCGCTCGAAAATGTCGTTCACGAAGCTGTTCATGATGCTCATCGCCTTCGACGAGATGCCCGTGTCAGGGTGCACCTGCTTCAGCACCTTGTAGATGTAGATGGCATAGCTCTCCTTCCTCTTGCGCTTCTTCTTCTTGTCGCCCTTCGAAATGTTCTTCTGCGCCTTGCCAGCCTTCTTGGCGGCCTTCCCGCTAGTCTTGGGCGGCATCGCAGACAAACAGGAACGTACGGCAGCAACACCAGCAGCAAGCGCTCCGCTCTAGTCAGCGTCTCCCCACACAGTGGCACCCAGCGCGCCCCGCCGCCGCACCTTTACCAGCTCGCCCCGTTGCGGCCGCCGACCAATGGGCCGCGAGCGCAACCGGCCGCCGCACCCGAGAGCATAAAGGACCCCCACCCCTGGCGGCGCCGCCACTCCGCTGCTCGACTCGCTGCGGCTCGCACCGTCGTTCGTCTCGTCTCGTTTTTTACACCACAGCGCATCGCCATGTCCGGACGCGGAAAGGGAGGCAAGGTCAAGGGCAAGTCAAAGTCCCGCTCAAGCAGGGCCGGGCTCCAGTTCCCGGTCGGCAGAATCCACCGCCTCCTGCGCAAGGGAAACTACGCCGAGCGCGTCGGCGCCGGGGCGCCCGTCTACCTCGCCGCCGTCATGGAGTACCTCGCGGCTGAGGTGCTCGAGCTGGCCGGAAACGCGGCCCGCGACAACAAGAAGACGCGCATCATCCCGCGCCACCTGCAGCTTGCCATCCGCAACGACGAGGAGCTCAACAAGCTCCTGTCGGGCGTCACCATCGCACAGGGTGGTGTCCTGCCCAACATCCAGGCCGTCCTGCTGCCAAAGAAGACCGAGAAGAAGGCCTAAACAGAGAGGCCAGGCAATCGGCACGCGGACCCGCCGCCCAGCAGCGCTGCGTGCTCCCCTGCACGCAACGCGCTTTGCCGGCCCGGCTCGGCTCACAACAATCGGCCCTTTTCAGGGCCACCACACAAACCTACGTCCAAAGCAAAATTTCAGTCGTCCTCGCCGCGCTTTGCTTTACTTCACTTCCACAGCCGCCGCCGGCAACAAGACCATACCAACTGCTACGATTGCAGGGGGAGATATTCTGCGAGGTACCTCGGTGTCACGCCTGACATCCAAGTGTCACATAGGGGGACTTGGCACAAACGCTCACGCCAGGATGCAGATCCTGTACCCCTGTTCCCTCGACCCCGCAACAGGGGTAGCGATACTGGAAATATGCGCGCCCTGTATGGGGCTATGCAGCCAGATCGACGATGCATCGCCTACAGAAGGGTCCAAAGCAGAGCGCTCTACGACGGGCCTTACACGTCCCCGCGGCAGACCTGCCTAGAACCACCCACAACACGATTCCGCGCCCTGGCAGAAGCGTTCTAACGCCACCGCGCGGAATTCACAAAATGACTATTACGTCTTGACCCTTGGGCAATATGAACACCACAGGGACAGATGTGCAAGACCCGAGTCGCTACTCCAGCAGTAGCACAAACAGAACACATAATCACTCTCAACAAACAGCAACGTCCGAAAAAGCACACTACCAAAGATAAGAACAACACACAGGAAAGAGGAGCAAATGTCCACAGGCGACAATAACCTCCACCAACTCCCCCTCTAACGGTAGAGGACTAAAAGAGAGAACAACAAGAAGAGCCGCCGCCATCTTGTCGTCCACAGCCCGTGTGGCCCAACACACACACACACACACACACACACACATTTCTCTTGTTTTGTTTCGTTTGCCTCAAGCACCTCCACGCACGCACAGTCGCCTTCCAAACGACAACGACAGCAATAATCACCACTGTTAAACGAGCGTGTCGACACACCGCCCTCCACTCCCGCGCGCCACGTACAAACGAAACAGCTGATCCGGCCGCCTATGGGCACGCCTTGCCTCGGCAACTCCAACGCCGCCGCAAACACACAGCCGAAACCACGCAAATATTCACCGCCTCTCGCACAACAACAACAACAACAACAACAACAACAACAACACCACACAGCCCGGCGTCTCCATCGATCGATAAACAAAACAAACACACAACGCCCTCTCTCGCACGCACGCACACACACACACACACACACACACACACACACACAAGACCCGCTTCCTTTCCTTTCTCCCAGTCACGTCACGTCAGTCAAACGCAAACGAAATGAAGAATGAAAGAAAGAAGGCAGGCAGGCAGGCAGGCAGGCAACAACACAGACTCTTTCGCACTTTTCAATTTCCGAACAGTGTGGTGGCCCTGAAAAGGGCCGTTTTCGTCTCTCCCACGGCCGCGGGAAGGCCAACGCGGCACAGCACACCGGCTGCGACGCGCCTAACCGCCGAAACCGTACAGGGTGCGCCCCTGCCTCTTCAGGGCGTACACCACGTCCATGGCCGTCACAGTCTTGCGCTTGGCGTGCTCAGTGTACGTCACCGCGTCGCGGATCACGTTCTCCAGGAACACCTTCAGCACTCCGCGGGTCTCCTCGTAGATCAGACCAGAGATGCGCTTCACGCCGCCCCTGCGAGCCAGGCGGCGGATCGCGGGCTTCGTGATGCCCTGGATGTTGTCGCGCAACACCTTGCGGTGCCGCTTGGCGCCACCCTTGCCGAGCCCCTTTCCTCCCTTGCCGCGGCCAGTCATCTCTTCTAAATCCTCAAAAAAAGCTCAAGGCAAGCAAAACGTCTGCTGCAGCGGCTGGCTCCTCACCCGGCGCTAGCGAGTCGGCTACGGTCTGCGCCCGGCGTCGCGTGGATCTTCACGGAGATGACTGATCCTCCGATGTGTGATGGAGTTCACAGCAGTTAGTGCTTTGCCTCCCATGCATGTTGGTGTTGCGTCTTCATATGTGGATTGTCTTCTGGGGTGCCTCCTCAGCACAGGTCTGCAGAGCTAGCTATGCAGCGAGCAGGTGTGGCCAGCGGGTGGTGACGTTGCGCTGCAGTTGGCGGCCCAGCGTCCGGATTTGGGCATTGTGCGACCGGCCAGCACGTTCGTAAAAGGTGCGGGCGGTCGTCTGGAAAAGGTCACGGAGCAGAGGTACTTCCGCGACGTCATGTAGAGGAGCGGTGGGAAAATCGTAAGGCAGGTGTAAGGCCAGCCGAAGGATGCGGTTCTGCAATGTCTCCAGCTTCTTCAGGTTCGTGTCGGCGGCGTTCCCCCAGACGACAGCGGCATATTGGAGTACAGGGCGGAGCAGCGCCTTGTACAGGGTGATGCCCAGCCGCGGTGGTAGTTGGGAGTCGGGATTCAGCACCGGGTACAGGGTGCGGAGCCTGTTCCGCACTTTGGCCTTTACTTCGCGGATGTGCGGAACCCACGTGAGGCGGCGGTCGATGGTGACGCCGAGGTAATGCGCCGTTGGGCGCCACAGGACAGGGCTGCCACCGACGGTGAGCGGTTGCAGACCCGCAGGTACGAGTCGCCTGGTGACGATCAGGAACTGGGTCTTGGCACCGTTGAATTGGAGACGCCACTTGACTGCCCAGGCTGCCAGGGTGTCAACGGCGAGCTGCAAACGGCGGCGCATGACGGCGGCATTGAGGCTCCTGGTATAGAGAGCCGTGTCATCCGCGTACAGGGCGAGCCGCACACGGTCGATCTTCGGTGCATCAGACGTGTACAGCGAGTACAGGAGAGGCCCCAAGACCGAGCCCTGCGGCACGCCGGCGTTGATGCGGCGGACGGAGGACAAGCCCTGCGCGGCCCGCACATGGAAGGTCCTATCGGCAAGATAGGAAGCGATGAGACGGACGTGCGACGTCGGGACCCCAAGTTCAAAAAGTTTGAACAAGAGGCCGCGGTGCCACACACTGTCGAAGGCACGCGACACGTCCAGGAACACCGCGCCGAAGAACTCGCGCTGCTCGAGGGCGACGAACGCATCTTCCACTAGGCGAAGGAGTTGGTGAACGGCCGAGTGGCCCCTGCGGAATCCGAACTGCTCTTCGGGCAGGAGGCCTTCCTCGTCGACGTGGCGCTGCAGCCGCCTGATGTACACCCTTTCAAAGACCTTGGAGACGGCCGGCAGTAAACTAATAGGTCTGTAGTTCACTGGCTGCCGCAGATCCTTCCCCATCTTCGGAATCGCCACGATTTCCGCATGCTTCCAGGACTGAGGAAAACTGCAGGACCGGAGGATGACATTAAAAACGTCGGTAAGATGAGTGACGGCCACGGGAGGCAACTTCTGCAGTAGGGCGTTGGAAACTTCGTCTGGGCCCGCAGCTTTCCTGGGGTTTAGGACACGCAGGATGGACGACACCTCCTCCGCCGTCGTCTCTTCAATGACGTCGTCGTCGTCGCGTGCCTCCAGGTAGCGAGGGAGCCGGTCAGCAACCAGGTCGTCGTGGACAGCGTCGATCGGGTCGGCGATAGGCGTAAACGCAGCCTCGAAGACGTCCGCGAGGGCATCAGCCTTCGCAGCCGGTTCGCAGACAGCCTGACCATGTACCAGCAGCGGAGGGATACGGTGTGTGCGTCGTAGAAGGCGCTTCGTCGTCTGCCAGGCTGTGCCGTCTTCAAGACAAAGGGTGGCGACCTTGTTAGTCCAGTCGCGGTTGCGATGGTTGTCAATGGCGGCCCGGATGTCCCGACGCATCCTGTTGAGGAGGCGCTTGGTGTTGGCATTTCGCGTCCTCTGCCACTCCCGGTAGACCCTGTTCTTCTCGGTGATGGCGGCAAGGATGTCCGGCGGCAGCTGTCGGGAGTAGTCTGGCGGAGGGCGAGGTCGGGGCGGCGTCGCCATGGTGGCAGCGTCGATCGTGGTGGCCGCGAAGTGCAGAAGTGCTTCGTCCGCTCCAACTTCCGCAGGGGGCGGCGCGACGGCGAGTGAATGCGTCACGGCTGCTTGGAACCTGTCCCAGTCGATGCCAGCAAGTGAGATACCGCGCCTGGGCTGTTGGAGGGCGTCTAGGTCGATATCAAAAACTACAGGGACATGATCCGAAGACAGCGCCGTCCTCGTCGTGGCGGTGATCTGATGAGGGACGCCCTTGACGACCGCGATGTCAATTATATCTGGGAGCCCACGGGCAGGGAAGATTGTCGGGTCGTATGGCCCCACCACCAGCGCATTGTGACGTTCCACTACCCGGAGCAGGCAGCGGCCAGCGGCATTGGTGATCCTGGAGTTCCAGGAGACGTGTTTGCTATTGAAGTCCCCGGCGACGAACACCTGCCCCCTCAGGGAGAGCAGCGCAGCGATGTCAGCAGGGTCCAGGGGACGAGACGGCGGCCGGTAGGCCGCGATGAACGTGATGACGCCCGCCGAGGTGTGAACAACGACACCAGTGGCCTCCAGCGTTGCCAGCGGGGGAAGTTGTATCACATGATGACGAATGCCGTTGCGGACGTAGACGGCTGTTCCGCCACCCGCCGTCGGTCGGTCGGTGCGATAGCTGGAATAGTTAGCCGCCCTGACGTCGACCCCAGGCTTGAGGTGTGTTTCATTGATAAGGCAGACGTCGACGGCTTCGTCACGGAGAAATTGGCGAAGTTCGCCAGCTTGAGTGCGGACGCCGTTGGCATTCCACGCGACGACTGTGAGCCCTCTAACGCTGCCCATGGTGCGGCTGGGGAGTGTGGACAGCGGTCGGGGCCGGAGAGGCCATCGGCACTGCAGCGGTGAGTTGCTGCGACAGGACGTCAATCAACTTCGTAGCACTGGTCACCAGAGCTGTGAGCTGCGCGACGAGGTTGGCCAGGTCAGCGGTGGAGGCAGCCGGCGCGGCCCCGGCGCTGGAAGGGGGAGGCGTGGCTGCTTCGCTGTGAGAGTCCGTCTGGGGCTGCTCGACGGATGATGCCAAGGGCTGGGTACCCTCAGGGCGGCGACTCCCGCGCCGGTGGTTAGCGGGGCGTGGCCTGGCCGACGTCCCGGGAGAGGCAGCAGCCGGTTCCGCCACTAGCAGCTGTGCTGGAGGCGCAGGAGCATCAGGTGGCAGGACGGCCTCGGAAGCGGCAGGAGCAGGAGCAGCCGGCGCAGTTGGAGCGGCGGAGGGCGCCCCTGACGTTGCCGCCGCGAAAGAGACGCCTGGCCGTCGCGTTGCTGGCCTCTTCTGACGTGGCGCCGGTGTTTGGCCACGTTGTCGAGCGATGGCACGCTTCCACACCTCACACCCACGATAACTGGCCACGTGAGCACCGCCACAGAGTGCACATGTGGGCTTCTCGGTGGGCGGACGGGGGCACGCACGCCCTGCATGAGCGCCGGCGCATTTAACACATCTGTCCGGCATGGAGCAGTGGCGCGCGACGTGATTGATCCCCTGGCAGCGAAAACACTGCACAGGGCCTCTCCGGGAGCGAAGATCTTCGGTCTGAACCGGAACGTCGGCGACCCGCGTCAATTGATAGAGTTTGCGGTTCTCCACGGTGTCAGAGCAGACGACCAGGAAGAGCGGCATATCTTCGCGTGACTTCGGCGACTTCATCTTCACGACCGCTCTGATATAGAAGCCCAGGTCAGCGAGTTCCCGATGCAGGTGATCGGCTTCCATGTTGAACGGGAGGTCGCGGAAGACAATCTTCAAGACCTTGTCAGGCGCTGAAGCGTGGGTATAGAATGGTATACCACGATCAGACGCCTCCTGAGTGACCCGTCGATAATCTTCAGTAGAGCGCAGTGTGACCCTGTACAGGTCGCGCCCCGCAGGCTTCACGGTGTACACTGCCGTTGTCCAGCTGCGCAACAGCTTCTGCAGTTCCCCATACGGCGGCCGAAATTGGAGGACCACCGGCGGGAGATGGGAATCTCTCGTCGGCGCAGGAGCGCGCGGCGGCGGGTCCGGCGCGTCTTCAAGCGCGTCGAATGAGTTGGCGACGGCAGTTGGAGGCGCCGTCGATGACAGCATGCGTCTTGCAGTGCGCCTGGCTGGAACGAAACCGTCGGCATCAGGGGCGTAATCCTGCTTGGATCGCTTCTCGATCGGCGGGCTGCGAGCAACGGACGTCGCGACAGTTGCCCTCCGCTTCTGTTTCCCGCTGCGTCCGCGTGGCTGGGGCGCGGTAGAGCTCTCATCTTCTGAATCTGGCAGCGGAGTAGACAGCGCAGTCTTCAACGTTTCCGGAGTTGTGTCCGTCAAATCCATAGCCATAGCCATAGCACTGGTCGTCATAAGTGGGGGGCCAGATGGGGCCGCCGGCGGCGCAAGCGCGGCCGGTCGGCGATCTGCCACACCCTTCGCAGTACGTAGCTCCGTTCGCTTCGACATCTCAAGCTCGAAATGCCCTGCGCCCGGCGCACGCGCCAGCCCCCCTATATAGACTCTGGCCCGCCCTCCCCCCACCACGCGCAACCGAGGGCATATAAGCGCACCACGGCCGCTGGCGCGCGCCCGTCTCGTCAAGGCAGCACCCGACGCAGCACCTCGCCTCCACGCCGCTCCGCTAACCGCTACCGCTATGGCCCGCACAAAGCAAACGGCCCGCAAGTCCACCGGCGGAAAGGCGCCGCGCAAACAGCTCGCCACCAAGGCGGCGAGGAAGAGCGCGCCCGCCACCGGCGGCGTCAAGAAGCCCCACCGCTACAGGCCGGGCACCGTCGCCCTGCGAGAAATCAGGCGCTACCAGAAGAGCACAGAGCTGCTCATCCGCAAGCTGCCATTCCAGCGCCTAGTGCGCGAGATCGCCCAGGACTTCAAGACCGACCTGCGCTTCCAGAGCTCCGCGGTCATGGCCCTGCAGGAGGCCAGCGAGGCCTACCTCGTCGGCCTCTTCGAAGACACCAACCTGTGCGCAATCCACGCCAAGCGCGTCACCATCATGCCCAAGGACATCCAGCTCGCGCGCCGCATCCGCGGCGAGCGCGCCTAAACACCGCGCCAGCCGCTGGGCACCGCCCGCGCACGCAAACAAACAAAACGGCCCTTTTAAGGGCCACTAACATCACTCCGTCGCGAGCAAACTTTGTCGGTCGCCTCTCGCCCCACAACCACAGAACCAAAGACAAAACACCACTTCCACTTCCCGTCCGTCCGCCACAGCCGCTCTCCTCTGCCAGCTTGCTGGCGCGCGCAACAATCAACATCGTCCCTCCCCGGCGCGGCGCACAATACCCATCGGCCGACGCCGTCAACCACACGGCCGGCCGCCGCTTCGTTTCGAAAAGAGAAACAAACAAAAAGCCAGGCACGTCCAACGCCACCGACCCTTTCCCCACATCTCAACGTCCCCCGCCCCCGTTCCATCCAAGAACACACACACACAAGACAAGACACATCCGAGAAGACGGCAGGCAGCCAAACCAAAGTATTCAAACAACATGACACAAAACCAACCGTCGGCCGGCCGCGACCAAAAACGGCGACAATCAACCGCTACCGCCGCCCGCACCCGCCACCGACCCCCCGCAATCCAACCACCACGGCACGCAAACAGTATCCACACACGGGCATACAGAAACGCCAGACGACACAACCACACCGCAACACAAACACGACAATCAAAACCTTCCCGACGTGCTTTGATGGCCCTGAGAAGGGCCGTTTTGGGCCGCGCGTCTGTTGCGCGCCACTAGACGACGGGGACGGGGGGTGCGGACGACGGAGTCAACCGCCAACCCTTCCTTTCCCATTCCTCTCTACTTCTTCTTCTTGGGCGAAGCCTTCGCCTTAGACGGCGTCGTCGCCTTCTTCGGGCGCGGCGCCTTCGGCTTCTTCGTCGGAACCTTGGCGGCCTTCTTCGCCTTCGACGGCGACTTGGCCTTGGCCGGCTTGGCAGCAGCCGCCTTCTTCGCACCGGCGGGAGCGGCCGACGCCGCAGACGCCTTCTTGGCGGCGCCCGCCTTCCGACCAGTCGCCGCCTTCACGCCACCAGCCTTCTTTGCGCCGGCCGCACGGGCGCCCTTCTTCTCCTTGCTGGCCGGAGCGGCGCGCTTCTTCTTGGCACCGCCAGCACGAGCCTTGCCGCCCTCAGCCGCCCCGCCGCCGGCGCCGGCAAGCTTGAAAGAGCCGGACGCGCCCTTCCCCTTCGTCTGCACCAGCTCGCCCGCCACCACGGCCGACTTGAGGTACTTCTTGATAAACGGCGCCAGCTTCTCCGCGTCCAGCTTGTAGTGCGCGGCAATGTACTTCTTGATCGCCTGCAGCGACGATCCGCCGCGCTCCTTCAGACTCTTGATGGCGGCCGTCACCATCTCAGAGGTGCGCGGGTGCGCAGGCTTGGCGCGCGGCTTCTTCGCAGCCGACGCAGACTTTGCCTTCTTCGTAGTGCCGGTGGCGGCGGGTGCCGCAGCAGTCTCGTTCGTAGCCGCCTGATCTGCCATTTCGACGACGCGCGTTAACACACAACACAGCGAGCAGCGAGAGCGAGAGGAGACACGCAGCGAGCGGAGCGCACAGCAGAGGAATAGCCGCCTCGCGCCACAGGCCCAGCCAGTGTCGCGGGCGGGCGCGGACGGCCGAGAGAGCGGCCGCCACTCTGCGCGCCGCCGCGCCGCGCCTCCCGCGCTTGCTACCGCCCAACGTCCGACAGCCTGTGCGGAGCAGCCCCACACCTGCGCCACAACCACCCGCGCCTTTCAAACCACCGAGGATGGGGCTACACACAGCCACACCACAGTCGCCAACCAGTCGCCACGGCAGCGCCGCAAACCACGGCCAAACTGCAGCCACCGCGCGCTACAGCCTGGGTCGGCCCGCCGAGAATCGCCGCCCACGCCCAAATGCCGCCCCCACAGCCCCAGCCGGCGACCGGCCACAATGGCCAAACCTTCGGCAAAAGCCCCACACCGTCGCCGCGGCAGCCCGGCCTGCGCGGCCGGCGCCACAGCCACACAAGCGGAGGCGTGCGGCGATGACGGCCGTGCAAACGCACCTCCGCCGCCCCATCGCCCTCCCACCGTTTCCCGATCGGCCCGCAGCCGTCGGGCCACGTCCTCCTCCTCTCGCCCGCCAACATTCACAGCCCTTTCGTTCGTTTCCCAACAATTTCAATTGTGCCCGCCGCAAAAACGGGCGCCGCCTGCAAAGCAACATGCTCCGCCGGAGCGCCCCTCGCCGCTTACGAGCCAACCCCTCGCCCGAGGCAAACCGAAATCCGCAACTACAGACCAACCCAATCTGCCGTCAGCACACACGACAGCCAACATCACGCGTTACGAGTTAGACATTAGGTTCACACGTCTCGGTTAGGTTCGGTGGACGTGCGTTACGTTAAGGGCACTTGGGTTAGGTTAAGCATTCAAAACACACGTCAGCCGTCAGAGGTTAGGTTAGGTTACGTTACATTACATTAAGGTTAGGTTAGGGGCACTTGGGTTAGGTTAAGGGTCGGTGTTAGGTTAAGCGTCAAACTTAGGTTAAGCATTCAAACACACGTCGGGCGTCCGAGGTTAGGTTAGGTTAGGTTAGGTTAGGTTAAGGCCACTTGGTTTAGGTTAAGCCTCAAACTTAGGTTAAGCATTCAAACACACGTCGGGCGTCAGGTGGCCGCAGCAGCCGCACCTACCTACCTACCTACCTACCTACCCACCCAACCACCCACCCACCTCACGGCCGGACAGCTTGGCTTACTTGGCGCTGAGGCTGACCTCACCGCACCGCACCGCACCGCACCGCACCTCACCTCACCTCACGCTACGCAACGCTACAGGTTCGGTTCGCTCAGCTTAGGCTTAGAGCTTAAGCGCCGAGGTCGGATTACGTTGGTTCACCTACGGGCGCCACACTTTGGGTGTAAAGGTCGCGTCGGGTCGTCGGCACGCCGCAAAAACAAAAGCGAAGCCACAGACAACGCCGACAAACGGGCAGCACGACCACGACCAGATACCGAGACACACGGACCACCCACCGGCCAAAGGGCACCAAACTACAAACCAGAGCACCACGTGTCGACCAGAGCAACCCGCCGCTCACGCGACGTGGCTGGCACCGAAGGGCCGCCGCAACTGCGCTTTCCGCGCCGGGCCGGATGCACGTGCGGCAACACCACCACCGCACACAGCCGCTGTTCAACATCAACCAACAAACACGCCGCGGTCGCAGCCTCAACGCCAGCACACACGTTTGCACCACCATTCACACGCACCGCACAAACAGCTGTCGCCGACACAGCCGACAACACAAACACACCGCAACGACGCCGCCGCCTCTACTTGTGCCGGCCACCCACCCCACCGACGGCGCACCTGTCGCCAGCCGGCAGTCGGCAGTCGACACGGGAAACGCACACCGCCACTTCGCTCGCGCGCACGCCACCAACCAGTCGTCGTCTCCAAAAACAACAAACAAACAAACAAACATAGGGCAGGCAACAAATCGCCTCGCACGAACCGTCCACAAAACTATCAAAGCACAGCCTCTGGCTAACGGCCACGACGCAGCGGCACGCTGCTCCTTTCCCCGCCCCACTCGATTCACGAAGGCACGCGACACCGCCAACGACGGCCTCGCTTGCCGCAACCGACACCTTTCCGCCACTACGCACAGCCGCACCCGACGCCCGTGGCAACGACACAACTACTGCACTATCCACCGCCGCCTCCCCCTTCCCGTACACACAGCCAGCCAGCCAAAACCACTCCAACGACCCAAACATGCACGTGCAACGGCACACCCCAACCAGTCAACGTCGACAACCACACGCACGGCTCGAAACCGGCGTCCTTCCACGTTGCCATCAAGCTACACACAAGACACAAGGAACCAACAACAGCAAGCCCGCCCGCCCGCCCCACTCTCACGCCGCAAAAAAAAGCACACCGAAAACCGCCAAACGCACATTCCCATCGCACTGACACCGACCGGCTCGCTACCACCACACCTCTCGGCAGCCGTTTCGCAAACATGACACGGCGCGACATGACATCACGACCAACTCTCCTTTCCCGACGCCTTCGGCCGGAGCACAACGCCGCCAATTCGCCACACAGTCACACAGTCGACAAGCGCCCGCCCTCCCTGCACGACGCCGCGCAGCAAAGGCGCCCGCAAACACATACCTCTCCTCTCTCTCGGCCGGCCGACGCGCCAACCGCCACACCGCCAGCCACTCGCAATTGTGCACTGCCGCCAGCCACACGTCCAACACGCCGCGCCGCCTCCGGCCACCCGCCAGGGGGCGCTCACGTCCGCGACAACAGCGCGGCCCGCCGGGCCAAACCGAACCGAGCCGCCCGCCGCTGCTCTGCACATCGTCCTGCGCGCATCAACAAAACGAGGCAAGCGAGCACACCCCGTCACAACGCCACATCACGCAAATGCCGTGCCGACCTCTTGTGTCTACCGCCTAAATTGCACTCACCAGCCGCCCCTTCTTCTTCCTCCCTATCTATCTGTGCGTCTGTGTCGGTCCGCGCGTGACGCCTCTCAACATCCGCCGTCGCCGTCCCCGTTTCCGCCCCAATGCCATCGTCGCGCCGCCTCCTCCTCCGCCCCTGTCCGGCCCGCACCACACCACACACCGCTGCTTGTCCCGGCCGTTGCCACCAAAGGCGCCTACCGCAAACGCGCCACGCCGCAGCCCCCGTGCGTGCATCTCCGTGCCGACGCTGCCTCTCTGCCCTCCCGCACGCACTCGACCGACCGACCGACATGCACTGCGTCGACGGCCTCGACAACACAGTCTCTGGGCTCCGCACTGCGTGTTCCGGTACGCGCGCTGAAACACGTATGTACTCATTACCAGCGATGGCGAGGCACGACACAATCTCTGACCAGAGAGTTTCTTATCGTCGCTAGTCTGCGCCACACGACACTAGTAGCACGTAGCGCGTCGGCAGGAACAGTTGTCATCTATATGTGGCGGGTCGGGAGAGGTAGTAGTCAGTCGACAGTATTGGCGAGTGGACGATTGTACTGAGCGGGCGGCGGCGTGCTCTTCTCGCGACTCTGGTCTCCCTTCGGGACGATGCATATTGTTATTAAAGGTAAGGTAATGAAGCTGCATTGCGCAAATCTAATAATGTATGTCAATTGTAACTATTTTCTTCACAACAAAATGCCCCAATAATACTTTGTTTCCAAACTAACTTTTTTTAACGTACAACCATTCATTTCCATTTAAAGAATATTTCCTACGCATTTCCTCCAACAATCAACATTAAATGTGAGCCGGCATTCATTGCACGAAGCTGTGTACAGGTATCTACAGTTAAGAGCACATATAGATGCAGTTTGTTTTCTCTTTTGTCTTTTTGTTTTTTTTTTTTATTGACGTAACGATCTTTTGCTCTTTTTCTTCTAATTTGTACATAGGCTGTTTGTTTACATTTTTTATATTGGTAACGCCACGTAGCGCTCTGCGTGAAAATCACTGCCTGTGCTGTGTGCAGTCTGTGGCTAGTTTGCATTGTTGTCATGAACTGCTATAGCTGGATGTGAACAGCGCGTAGCGTTGCGCAGTTAGGGGTGAGCCGCCAGCACTGGTGCATGTGAGCAGAGAGATGGCGGACTTTTCAAATTACATATATTATGACTGGTGATGATATTAAGGGTAAATGCATTGTTTGTTGTTCTCTATTAAACATCTTTACTTTGCTAACTATCCCTATCAGTAGTTAGTGCCCTCCGTAGTTTGAATCTCTTATTTAGCTGGCAGCAGTGGTGCTCGCTGTATTGCAGTAGTTCGACTAATGAAGATTTTTGTGAGGTAAGTGATTTCCGAAAGGTGTACTTTAATGTTACTCAGGGCCATTCTTTTGCAGGGATCTTTGATAGTCAGATTGCGTTGCGCTCAAAATATTGTGTGTCAGTTTAAGCACAGTTTTCTATACATTGTTGTTCAAAGGGGGACGTTTCAGAATACAGGGCCGAAAGGTCAGCCAGCGCTGCCCTTACAACCTTTATCGGGTTTTCAATTATGTCTGTTGAGATGTTCATGGTTCATTATTTCCATTCATCATATTACCGAGCGTTTCTCATCAATCTTCGTTCGTTCATTTTCTAGGGACGTTAACAACATTCCGGCACATTTTCATCATCATTCACTCACTCGCTTACTTACTTGCGACTATTTGTGCGGGGAGGTTACACTTGGGTCCATTTCCATTTACATTCAATGTTGATAGACCTTTCTTTTTTGTTGTTGTTGTTGTTTTGTTGCTGGCGGGTTACAAAAGGCCTCATTTTATGTTGGTTGCAGCAGCGTTTTTTTCCTCCTTCTTCTAGTGTTTTCCCCGCTCTCACCGCCGCCCCCGCCCCTCCCGCATCCGTCGGTCTCACCACGTTCACTGACAGCCGCGTCTGCGGCTACACCACAACGGCCCCCTCCCGGCAACCCATTCGTTTTCTCTTCTTTTGCACAAAAACAACGCCGCACGCGCCAGCCGAGCGCAGCGCAAGCCACCCACACCGCGCCCCTCCCGTCTTTATAGCCTCCGCGTGCGTCTTGTTTTCTTCGTTTGCCCCCTCCCATCTCCCGAATGCCATGCCAGCAGCGTTACGCGTGCCCATCCCCTGTCCACACACTACCGCGAAACGAACAGCCTTCCGGGCCACATGCAGGGCACGCCCACCGCCATTCCCGGACGCAATTCTCAAAACAACACACACACACACACACACACACACACACACACACACACACAATGGCTTTGCACACGAACATAGACGGCACGGGCACTGTCGTACATTCTTCCTCAGAACCATCTCAACGAACGTTACATACACATCCGGGAAAGCAAAGCAAAGCAACGCAACGCACCGCACAATTCAGCCGTCAAAGGTAACGTTCACCACGGCAAGACACTTGCCGCCGCGCCGTTACACGCATTTCAGTGCGGCTACAATACACCTCCGACACGGGAACGTTCCGTTGCTCTACACTGCGTTTCTCCGTTTTGTTTCGTTCTTGTTTTTTTCCGTTTTTTCTCTCTCTTTTTTTTTTTCCCTCCGTCCTTTCCTCCACCATTCTCTCCTCACGTTCTGCCCAGACATTCGACCGATCAGAGGTTCGTCCACCTTTCGCTAACCGTCCTCAGCGCGACGGTGTACCAACGGTATGACGGTGCGACGGGTGTTCCAGACGTCCGTTGCGTGATGCCGGTGTACCGCGCCGATCGACAGTGTCCCAGAGGCGACGGATCGGACCACACCACCGACACACACAAACACGTGTACGCACATTCGCCAAAGCGACCGTCGTCTTCTAGCGTCGCGCTTACTCTACTGTACTGCACTGGACCACGCGTGCATGCATCTTCAATGACGACGTCGGTGTGCGTGCGTCGTACGCACACAAGCAGACACAGTCAGTCAGACACGACTATCGAAATCAGAGTCGGAGGAAAGGTACATCATCGTGCGTGTCGCCCGTACAATGCAATACACATTGGTGTCTCAATGCGCGTTCATTTAAACGTCACTCACACGCCTCCACGCTGCATTTACAGACACACATTTCACCCTCGCCATACATGGCGTGCAAACCGACCCGCAAACGGCCGTCGTTACACAACAATCGCGTTTCGTTTCCATCCGTCACGTAACTAACCGGCACCTCCATCCAAAGGGCACATCACCGATCGCACTTCCCCCCCTCGCAGACAGGCAACACCAACTCGTTGTGCGCACGTGCCTCCATTCCACGTCACACCGTGGCCGTACCCCGCAACACGCGACGCGCCCCCCCCCCCAACAATCAAATTCATCGCATCGGCCACCCCACCCCGTCGCGTCGCAACCAAAGCGGTAGCTATTGCCGCCGTCCACCCACTCACACACACAACAAAACAAAACAAACATAAACAACAACAATTCCGCCCTTCCCGCAAAGGCCATTTGGTGGCCCTGAAAAGGGCCGTTTTGCCGCTCTCGCAACGGAGGAGCCTTCTCTCCTTCCATTCCAGAGCCACCTCCTTACTTGGAGCTCGTGTACTTGGTCACCGCCTTCGTGCCCTCGCTCACGGCGTGCTTGGCCAGCTCGCCAGGCAGCAACAGCCGCACAGCGGTCTGGATCTCGCGGGACGTGATGGTCGAGCGCTTGTTGTAGTGCGCCAGGCGAGACGCCTCGGCCGCGATGCGCTCGAAAATGTCGTTCACGAAGCTGTTCATGATGCTCATCGCCTTCGACGAGATGCCCGTGTCAGGGTGCACCTGCTTCAGCACCTTGTAGATGTAGATGGCATAGCTCTCCTTCCTCTTGCGCTTCTTCTTCTTGTCGCCCTTCGAAATGTTCTTCTGCGCCTTGCCAGCCTTCTTGGCGGCCTTCCCGCTAGTCTTGGGCGGCATCGCAGACAAACAGGAACGTACGGCAGCAACACCAGCAGCAAGCGCTCCGCTCTAGTCAGCGTCTCCCCACACAGTGGCACCCAGCGCGCCCCGCCGCCGCACCTTTACCAGCTCGCCCCGTTGCGGCCGCCGACCAATGGGCCGCGAGCGCAACCGGCCGCCGCACCCGAGAGCATAAAGGACCCCCACCCCTGGCGGCGCCGCCACTCCGCTGCTCGACTCGCTGCGGCTCGCACCGTCGTTCGTCTCGTCTCGTTTTTTACACCACAGCGCATCGCCATGTCCGGACGCGGAAAGGGAGGCAAGGTCAAGGGCAAGTCAAAGTCCCGCTCAAGCAGGGCCGGGCTCCAGTTCCCGGTCGGCAGAATCCACCGCCTCCTGCGCAAGGGAAACTACGCCGAGCGCGTCGGCGCCGGGGCGCCCGTCTACCTCGCCGCCGTCATGGAGTACCTCGCGGCTGAGGTGCTCGAGCTGGCCGGAAACGCGGCCCGCGACAACAAGAAGACGCGCATCATCCCGCGCCACCTGCAGCTTGCCATCCGCAACGACGAGGAGCTCAACAAGCTCCTGTCGGGCGTCACCATCGCACAGGGTGGTGTCCTGCCCAACATCCAGGCCGTCCTGCTGCCAAAGAAGACCGAGAAGAAGGCCTAAACAGAGAGGCCAGGCAATCGGCACGCGGACCCGCCGCCCAGCAGCGCTGCGTGCTCCCCTGCACGCAACGCGCTTTGCCGGCCCGGCTCGGCTCACAACAATCGGCCCTTTTCAGGGCCACCACACAAACCTACGTCCAAAGCAAAATTTCAGTCGTCCTCGCCGCGCTTTGCTTTACTTCACTTCCACAGCCGCCGCCGGCAACAAGACCATACCAACTGCTACGATTGCAGGGGGAGATATTCTGCGAGGTACCTCGGTGTCACGCCTGACATCCAAGTGTCACATAGGGGGACTTGGCACAAAC
>NW_026046893.1:0-72892 GCF_023864275.1 Schistocerca cancellata
CTCAGAAGAACATTTCGAAGGGCGACAAGAAGAAGAAGCGCAAGAGGAAGGAGAGCTATGCCATCTACATCTACAAGGTGCTGAAGCAGGTGCACCCTGACACGGGCATCTCGTCGAAGGCGATGAGCATCATGAACAGCTTCGTGAACGACATTTTCGAGCGCATCGCGGCCGAGGCGTCCCGCCTGGCGCACTACAACAAGCGCTCGACCATCACGTCCCGCGAGATCCAGACCGCTGTGCGGCTGTTGCTGCCTGGCGAGCTGGCCAAGCACGCCGTGAGCGAGGGCACGAAGGCGGTGACCAAGTACACGAGCTCCAAGTAAGGAGGTGGCTCTGGAATGGAAGGAGAGAAGGCTCCTCCGTTGCGAGAGCGGCAAAAACGGCCCTTTTCAGGGCCACCAAATGGCCTTTGCGGGAAGGGCGGAATTGTTGTTGTTGTTGTTTTGTGTGTGAGTGGGTGGACGGCGGCAATAGCTACCGCTTTGGTTGCGACGCGACGGGGTGGGGTGGCCGATGCGATGAATTTGATTGATGGGGGCGCGTCGCGTGTTGCGGGGTACGGCCACGGTGTGACGTGGAATGGAGGCACGTGCGCACAACTCGTTGGTGTTACCTGTCTGCGAGGTGGGGGAAGTGCGATCGGTGATGTGTCCTTTGGATGGAGGTGCCGGTTAGTTACGTGACGGATGGAAACGAAACGCGATTGTTGGGAATGTCAGTGTGTAACGACGGCCGTTTTTTCGGGTCGGTTTGCACGCCATACATGGCGAGGGTGAGATGTGTCTGTAAATGCTGCAGCGTGGAGGCGTGTGAGTGACGTTTAAATGAACGCGCATTGAGACACCAATGTGTATTGCATTGTACGGGCGACACGCACGATGATGTACCTTCCCTCCGACTCTGATTTCGATAGTCGTGTCTGACTGACTGTGTCTGCTTGTGCGTACGACGCACGCACACCGACGTCGTCATTGAAGATGCATGCACGCGTGTCCAGTCCAGTGCAGTACAGTACAGTACAGTAAGCGCGACGCTAGAAGACGACGGTCGCTTTGGCGAATGTGCGCACACGTGTTTGTGTGTGTCGGTGATGTGGTCCGATCCGTCGCCTCTGGGAAACTGTCGATCGGCGCGGTACACCGGCATCACGCAACGGTACGTCTTGAACACCCGTCATACCGTCGCGCTGAGAACGGTTACCGAAAGGTGAACCTCTGTGATCGGTCGAATGTCTGGGCAGAACGTGAGGAGAGAATGGTGGAGGAAAGGACAGAGGGGAAGAAAAAAAGTAGAGAGAGAGAAAAAAGAAAAAAAAACCAAACAAAACGGAGAAACGCGGTGTAGAGCAACGGAACGTTCCCGTGTCGGAGGTGTATTGTAGCCGCACTGAAATGCGTGTAACGGCGCGGCGGCAAGTGTCTGCCGTGGTGAACGTTACCTTTGACGGCTGAATTGTGTGCGTTGCGTTGCGTTGCTTTGCTTTGCTTTCCCGGATGTGTATGTAACGTTCGTTGAGATGGTTCTGAGGAAGAATGTACGACAGTGCCCGTGCCGTCTATGTTCGTGTGCAAAGCCATTGTGTGTGTACGGAATGATGTCTGTAGGTGTTAGTGAACATGTTTTACCAGTGGGGGAAATGGATCGTCGATGGTTGCCGTCACGGTCGAGACAACGCACGCACCCTCCCTCCCTCCCTCCCTCCCTCCCTACATGAAGGTGTCGAGAAAGTGTGTTAACTGGGGTTTGTTTGTCTTTCGTTAAAGGGAAGGGACGAGAGAGAGAGAGAGAGAGAGAGAGAAGCGAAGTGGGGATAGTGCGTTCATTTTGTGTGTGTGTGTGTGTTGTTTCGAGAATTGCGTCCGGGAATGGCGGTGGGCGTGCCCTGCATGTGGCCCGGAAGGCTGTTCGTTTCGCGGTAGTGTGTGGACAGGGGAGGGGCACGCGTAACGCTGCTGGCATGGCATGGCATGGCATTCGGGAGATGGGAGGGGGCAAACGAAGAAAACAAGAAGCGGGGGCTATAAAGACGGGGAGGGGCGCGGTGTGGGTGGCTTGCGCTGCGCTCGGCTGGCGCGTGCGGCGTTGTTTTTGTGCAAAAGAAGAGAAAACGAATGGGTTGCCGGGAGGGGGCCGTTGTTGTGTTGTGGTGTAGCCGCAGACGCGGCTGTCAGTGAACGTGGTGAGACCGACGGATGCGGGAGGGGCGGGGGCGGTGGTGAGAGCGGGGAAAACACTAGAAGAAGGAGAAAAACGCTGCAACCAACATAAAATGAGGCGTTTGTAACCTGCCAGCAACAAAACAACAACAAAAAAAAGGTCTATCAACATTGAATGTAAATGGAAATGGACCCAAGTGTAACCTCCCCGCACAAATAGTCGTAAGTAAGTGAGTGCGTGAATGATGATAAAAATGTGCCAGAATGTTGTTAACGTCCCTAGAAAATGAACGAACGAAGATTGATGGGAAACGCGCGATAATATGATGAATGGAAATAATGAACCATGAACATCTCAAGAGACATAATTGAAAACCCGATAAACGTTGTAAGGGCAGCGCTGGCTGACCTTCGGCCCTGTATTCTGAAACGTCCCCCTTTGAACAACAATGTATACAAAACTGCGCTTAAAGTGACACACTATATTTTGAGCGCAACGCAATCTGACTATCAAAGATCCCTGCAAAAGAATGGCCCTGAGTAACATTAAAGTACACCTTTCGGAAATCACTTACCTCACAAAAATCGTCATTACTCGAAGTACGGCAATACAGCGAGCACCACTACTGCCAGCTAAATAAGAGATTCAAACTACGGAGGGCACTAACTACTGATAGGGATAGTTAGCAAAGTAAAGATTTTAATAGAGAACAACAAACAATGTATTTACCCTTAATATCATCACAAGTCATAATATATGTAATTTGAAAAGTCCGCCATATCTCTCCTCACATGCACCAGTGCTGGCGGCTCACCCCTAACTGCGCAACGGTACGCGCTGTTCACATCCAGCTATAGCAGGTTCATATGACAACAATGCAAACTGGCCACTGACTGCACACGGCACAGGCAGTGATTTTCACACAGAGCGCTACGTGGCATTACCAATAAAAAAAAATGTAAACAAACAGCCTACGTACAAATCAGAATAAAAAACAAAAAAAAAGAGCAAAAGATCGTTACGTCAATGAAAAAAAAAGGCAAAAGAGGAAACAAACTGCATCTATATGTGCTCTTAACTGTAGATACCTGTACACAGCTTCGTGCAATGAATGCCGGCTCACATTTAATTTTTTGATTGTTGGAGGAAATATTCTTTAAATGGAAATGAATGGTTTTACCTTTAAAAAAAAGTTACTTTGGAAACAAAGTATTATTGGGGCATTTTGTTGTGAAGAAAATAGTTACAATTGACATACATTATTAGATTTGCGCAATGCAGCTTCATTACCTTACCTTTTATAACAATATGCATCGTCCCGAACGGAGACCAGAGTCGCGAGAAGAGCACGCCGCCGCCCGCTCAGTACAATCGTCCACTCGCTAATACTGTCGTCGACTGACTACGACCTCTCCCGACCCGCCACATAGAGATGACAACTGTTCCTGCCGACCCGCTACGTGCCACTAGTGTCGTGTGGCGCAGACTAGCGACGATAAGAAACTCTCTGGTCAGAGATTGTGTGGTGCCTCGCCATCGCTGGTAATGAGTACATAGGTGTTTGAGCGCGCGTACCGGAACACGCAGTGCGGAGCCCAGAGACTGTGTTGTCGAGGCCGTCGACGCAGTGCATGTCGGTCGGTCGAGTGCGTGCGGGAGGGCAGAGAGGCAGCGTCGGCACGGAGATGCACGCACGGGGGCTGCGGCGTGGCGCGTTTGCGGTAGGCGCCTTTGGTGGCAACGGCCGGGACAAGCAGCGGTGTATGGTGTGGTGCGGGCCGGACAGGGGCGGCGGAGGAGGAGGAGGCGGCGGCGCGACGATGGCATTGGGGCGGAAACGGGGACGGCGACGGCGGATGTTGAGAGGCGTCACGCGCGGACCGACACAGACGCACAGATAGATAGATAGGAAGAAGAAGGGGCGGCTGGTGAGTGCAATTTAGGCGGTAGACACAAGAGGTCGGCACGGCATTTGCGTGATGTGGCGTTGTGACGGGGTGTGCTCGCTTGCCTCGTTTTGTTGATGCGCGCAGGAAGATGTGCAGAGCAGCGGCGGGCGGCTCGGTTCGGTTTGGCCCGGCGGGCCGCGCTGTTGTCGCGGACGTGAGCGCCCCCTGGCGGGTGGCCGGAGGCGGCGCGGCGTGTTGGACGTGTGGCTGGCGGCAGTGCACAATTGCGAGTGGCTGGCGGTGTGGCGGTTGGCGCGTCGGGCGGCCGAGAGAGAGGAGAGGGTATGTGTTTGCGGGCGCGTTTGCTGCGCGGCGTCGTGCAGGGAGGGCGGGCGCTTGTCGACTGTGAGTGTGTGTGACTGTGTGGCGAATTGGCGGCGTTGTGCTCCGGCCGAAGGCGTCGGGGAAAGGAGAGTTGGTCGTGATGTCATGTCGCGCCGTGTCATGTCTGCGAAACGGCTGCCGAGAGGTGTGGTGGTAGCGAGCCGGTCGGTGTCAGTGCGATGGGAATGTGCGTTTGGCGGTTTCGGTGTGCTTTTTGCGGCGTGAGAGTGGGGCGGGCGGGCAGGCGTGCTGTTGTTGGTTCCTTGTGTCTTGTGTGTAGCTTGATGGCAACGTGGAAGGACGCCTGTTTCCAGCCGTGCGTGTGGTTGTCGACGTTGACTGGTTTGGGGCGTGCCGTTGCACGTGCGTGTTTGGGTCGTTGGTGTGGTTTTGGCTGGCTGGCTGGCTGGCTGGCTGTGTGTACGGTGGATAGTGCAGTAGTTGTGTCGTTGCCACGGGCGTCGGGTGCGGCTGCGCGTAGTGGCGGAAAGGTGTCGCGTGACTTTGTGAATGGAGTGGGGCGGGGAAAGGAGCAGCGTGCCGCTGCGTCGTGGCCGTTAGCCAGAGGCTGTGCTTTGATAGTTTTGTGGACGGTTCGTGCGAGGCGATTTGTTGCCTGCCCTATGTTTGTTTGTTGTTTTTGGAGACGACGACTGGTTGGTGGCGTGCGCGCGAGCGAAGTGGCGGTGTGCGTTTCCCGTGCCGACTGCCGACTGCCGGCTGGCGACAGGTGCGCCGTCGGTGGGGTGGGTGGCCGGCACAAGTAGAGGCGGCGGCGTCGTTGCGGTGTGTTTGTGTTGTCGGCGACAGCTGTTTGTGCGGTGCGTGTGAATGGTGGTGCAAACGTGTGCTGGCGTTGAGGCTGCGACCGCGGCGTGTTGTTGGTTGATGTTGAACAGCGGCTGTGTGCGGTGGTGGTGTTGCCGCACGTGCATCCGGCCCGGCGCGGAAAGCGCAGTTGCGGCGGCCCTTCGGTGCCAGCCACGTCGCGTGAGCGGCGGGTTGCTCTGGTCGACACGTGGTGCTCTGGTTTGTTGTTTGGTGCCCTTTGGCCGGTGGGTGGTCCGTGTGTCTCGGTATCTGGTCGTGGTCGTGCTGCCCGTTTGTCGGCGTTGTCTGTGGCTTCGCTTTTGTTTTTGTTTTTGCGGCGTGCCGACGACCCGACGCGACCTTTACACCCAAAGTGTGGCGCCCGAAGGTGAACCAACGTAATCCGACCTCGGCGCTTAAGCTCTAAGCCTAAGCTGAGCGAACCGAACCTGTGTAGCGTTGCGTAGCGTGAGGTGAGGTGCGGTGAGGTCAGCCTCAGCGCCAAGTAAGCCAAGCTGTCCGGCCGTGAGGTGGGTGGGTAGGTAGGTGCGGCTGCTGCGGCCACCTGACGCCCGACGTGTGTTTGAATGCTTAACCTAAGTTTGAGGCTTAACCTAACCCAAGTGGCCTTAACCTAACCTAACCTAACCTCGGACGCCCGACGTGTGGTTTGAATGCTTAACCTAAGTTTGACGCTTAACCTAACACCGACCCTTAACCTAACCCAAGTGCCCCTAACCTAACCTAACCTAACCTTAATGTAACGTAACGTAACCTAACCTCTGACGCCTGACGTGTGTTTTGAATGCTTAACCTAACCCAAGTGCCCTTAACCTAACCCACGTCCACCGAACCTAACCGAGACGTGTGAACCTAATGTCTAACTCGTAACGCGTGATGTTGGCTGTCGTGTGTGCTGACGGCAGATTGGGTTGGTCTGTAGTTGCGGATTTCGGTTTGCCTCGGGCGAGGGGTTGGCTCGTAAGCGGCGAGGGGCGCTCCGGCGGAGCATGTTGCTTTGCAGGCGGCGCCCGTTTTTTGCGGCGGGCACAATTGAAATTGTTGGGAAACGAACGAAAGGGCTGTGAATGTTGGCGGGCGAGAGGAGGAGGACGTGGCCCGACGGCTGCGGGCCGATCGGGAAACGGTGGGAGGGCGATGGGGCGGCGGAGGTGCGTTTGCACGGCCGTCATCGCCGCACGCCTCCTCTTGTGTGGCTGTGGCGCCGGCCGCGCTGGCCGGGCTGCCGCGGCGACGGTGTGGGGCCTTTGCCGAAGGTTTGGCCATTGTGGCCGGTCGCCGGCTGGGGCTGTGGGGGCGGCATTTGGGCGTGGGCGGCGATTCTCGGCGGGCCGACCCAGGCTGTAGCGCGCGGTGGCTGCAGTTTGGCCGTGGTTTGCGGCGCTGCCGTGGCGACTGGTTGGCGACTGTGGTGTGGCTGTGTGTAGCCCCATCCTCGGTGGTTTGAAAGGCGCGGGTGGTTGTGGCGCAGGTGTGGGGCTGCTCCGCACAGGCTGTCGGACGTTGGGCGGTAGCAAGCGCACCACCGGTCCGCATCATCTAAACTACCGGCAGGGTTGAGGGAATGTAGTATTTACCCAAAGGCATTGACTACTAAGTCTGGGTATGGGAGAAGGAACTTCAGGTGGAGGAAAATGTCTTCTTTATTGGCGGATTAGAGAATCAAATGGAATTGGACTTCTGTGGGTTGGACACTGCCAGGTGCGTTACCTGTTAAGCAGTGCGACTGGTCGTTGGTATGTGTCCCGAACATCTGACGGGACTCCGATGTTCCGTATGAGTGGGTTCTCCGAGACCACGGCTTTGTGATACAGGCGTCTGGCTTTTTGTTGAAATCTGCGAAGGACCTCAGGTTCCTGCAGAGCGTCGTGTACGTAACGAGACGGGAACTGCGGGTGCACGTGGAGGATTCTTCGGAACGCCTTATTCTCCAGCGCTTGAAGTCGTTGAATGTGGCGGGTGGCAGCATTGCCCCAGGCGACGCAGGCATAGTCCATAATCGGCCGTACGAACAGCCTGTAAATGAGGAGGCCATTCGTAACCGACAGTGAGGAGCCTTCATTAAGCAGCGGGTAAAGGGCTCCCAGGCGCTGGTCCACTTTCCGGCGGGTGGCCGTGACATGCTGTTGCCAGATGAGCTGACGATCCAGCACGACACCGAGATACGTCACTGAGGGCAGCCACGCGATGACTTCGCCGAATAACCGAAGTTCCGGCACTTGCGGCGGTCTTCTTCTGGTAAAGATGACGGCCTGGCTCTTCTGTGCGTTGAAGCGGATCCGCCATTTGCGGGACCATCCTTCAAGGTCGGAACAGGCTGCCTGAAGCCGACGGTGCATGGCCTGAGGCCAGCGGCTGCGGGTGTAGATGGCGGTGTCGTCAGCGTATATAGCTTTTTCCACCCTGGGGGAGGTGGGGATGTCCGACGTAAAGAGGCAGTAAAGGATCGGCCCAAGGACGGATCCCTGAGGGACGCCAGCGTCGATGTTCCGGAGAGTCGAACAGGAGTTGGCAACGCGAACAGAAAAGGTTCGCCCTCGGAGGTAGGAGGCGAGCAGCTGTACCATCGATCGGGGAAAGCCGTGCTGCATCAATTTCCAGAGAAGCCCCTGATGCCAGACGCTGTCGAATGCCTTGGAGATGTCGAGGAATACGGCCCCACAGTATTCCCGGTTATTAAAGGCGAGGGTGATGTCTTCGACGACGCGGATCACCTGTTGTTCGGTGGAGTGGCCGCGTCGAAACCCAAACTGCTCCGGCGGGAGGAGCCTCCGTTGGTCCATTATGGTGCGGATTCGTCGTAGCAGCAGCCGTTCGAAGACCTTACTGATATGAGGGAGGAGGCTGATAGGTCGATAACTGGCCGGTTCCTTCCTGTTCTTCCCCGGTTTTGGAACGGGGATAACTGTAGCCCGTTTCCATGCCTCGGGATACGTCAGCGCCCGGAATATGTTGTTAAAAACCGCAGCCAGCCAGACATAGGCTGCTGGAGGAAGTTCCTTCAGGGCTCGGTTGGGTATGTCATCTGCCCCCGGCGCCTTGGTGGTGTTCAGGCCAGCGATGCACGTCCGAACTTCGTCCGTCGTAACGGGCGGAATTTGGTCCTCACCGACAGCAGCAGGTTGGTCCAGGTAGTGCCGGACTTCCGCTTCCACGCGCTGAACGTGATGGACGTCTATCGGGTCATTCACAGGGACGAAGTTAGCTTCAAATACATCGGCGAGTGCGTTGGCCTTGTCCTCAGGGGTGTAGACGAGTCCAGCTGGGGCGTCCAATGGAGGAACAGTCGTCCGACGTTTAGTGAAGAATCGAACCGTGTCCCAATGATTGGCATCCGGCGTAAAGGCCTCGAGTTTCGAGGCCCACTGCTGGTTCCTGTGGGCGATGAGGGCGGCCTTGACGTCGCGCCGAAGTTGGTTGATACGTCTCTTAAGGTCCGGATCCCTGGTGAGACGCCAGTCTTTGCAGAGACGATTGCGAAGACGGATAAGGTCCAGGATCTCATGAGGTAACCCTGGACGAAGTGGCTGCCGCTGACCGGCCTGTGGCGTGGACTGCCGGAGGGCTGTGGTAACAGCAGTGGTGAACTCCGCCGCGGCAACATCGACGGGCGCATCCGGTGGAGTGAATGCCAGCAGATGGGGGAGCCGTTCCCGGTAGCCATCCCAATGTGTACGTCGCAGATTCCACCGCGGCGTCTGCGGAGGAAGATGGACATTCAGCTGGAAAATGACAGGCAGATGGTTAGAATTGAGAGCATGTCTCACTTCTGCCGTCATGAACTGATTCAGGCCCTTGGTGATTGCGATATCCAGGACGTCCGGAGTGCCCCTGGAGGGGTAGCATGTCGGTTCATCGGGCCCACAAGCATGCGCATCAGCTTGCTCAAGGACGTGGAGGAGACGGCGACCGTCAAAAGTGGTGGTGAGTGAGTTCCACGCTGCATGCTTTGCGTTAAAGTCACCGGCGAGGAACAGCTTCCCAGGAAGGCGCAACAAAGCCTTCGCATCGTCGACGTCAATATGCGGCTTAGGTGGGCGGTAGACGGCCACAAAGGTGACGGTGCCGACCGAAGTCTCGACGGCCACAGCTGTCGCTTCCATCTTCCGCAAAGGAGGCGTCGGGACAACATAGTGCGAGATCGTCCTCTTGATGTAGATGGCCGTACCGCCGCCTTGAGTGGGGCGATCGTTCCGATAGCAGAGATAATTCGCGAGATTAGCCCTCAGGCCCGGCTTCAGATGCGTTTCGCTGACCATGCAGATGTCGACATGCTCATCTTCTAAGAATTGGCGAACCTCCAGTAGGTCGTGGTAAATGCCATCCGCATTATAGGTGGCTATACAGAGGTCTTCATAGCGACGGGGCCTAGGCATGGTGAGTAGGTGCGACGTCGCTGGTGGCTCGAAGCGAACTACGAATGGCCGCTTCAACTGTCGTGGCAAGAACTGCCGGGAGCGCTTGAATTGCTCGGCTCATCTCGGTGACGGCCGTCATCATGGTCTGCATGAGCGCCAGAAGTTGGTTGACGTCAGCTGCCGCAGTGGTCGGTTGGGGACGTCCAAAGTCGTCGGTGCGCCGGCCGCGAAGAGGTGGAAAGGACGCCGAGGCAATCTCAAATGCCGCTGGTGGGGGTGCCGCCGGAGAGGCGTCGCCCCGCAAGACATCCGCCGCCGTCGGAGACTGGAGGACGTAAGCGGCGCGTCGTTGCATCAGTGGAACGCGCTCCTGCCGCGGTGCATCGGTGTATCTGCTGCTGGCAGGTGTGCTTCTGACGACATGGGTCCCAGCACGTCTAGTCTTGGCATTGAGAGGTGGTAAACCCCTCTGTCGGCGACTAGCATCTTTGTGTTTCTGGCAGGAACGATAGCTGGCTGGGTGCTTGCCGCCACACAGTCCGCATTTTGCAGGTTCTTCTTTGGGGACGGGACACTGGCGGCTGTCATGAGGGCCGCCACACTTCACACATAGAAACGGCATTGTGCAGAGCCGCGCCACGTGGTTAAAGCCCTGACAGCGGAAGCACTGAGTCACTCCTCGTGACTTACGCAGCTTCTCGACAGAAACGGAGAGTGCACAAATTCTGGTGACTTTAAACACATCACGATTTTCTGGTGTGTCCGGGAGAACCACCACACGGAGGCCTGACTTCTGCTGCGTGCCAGGCATCCGATGGTAGTCGACGACCGTTGCCGCAAATCCCAATGCAGACAATTCGTCCTTGAGTCTGTCGTTCGGAAGAGAATCGACGATACCTCGAAATATCAGCTTCAGAGTGGGCGGTCGAACAGTGGGAAACGTGTAGCACGGGATTCCCTCGGCGCCCACCATGTCCATAACCGTGACGTAGTCTTCAGTGGCCGTGACAGTGAGTTTTAACTTATCGCCTCCAGCCTGCTTCGCTGTGAAAGGCTGCTTCAGATGTTGCGTCAGCCAATCGTACAATTTCAGATAAGTGTCCGGATATTGCAGGACGATCGGTGGAATTTTATGCTGCTGCTGTTGTGGTTGCTGCTGCTGCTGTTGTTGGTGGTGGTGTTGTGACTGCTGTGGTGCCGCATTAGCCGGCGGCGCCACACCTCCATCGTCGATGACGTCAAACCTGTTGCTTACAGGCACGACAGGCGCGGCCGCCGGGGCCTTGGTCTTCGCCTGCTTCTTTTTCGGCGGACGAAGAAAGCCGTCTTCAGTGGGCGCCACATGGGGCAGTCCAGGTCCAGGATCGCTGCGCTTCCGTCGAAACTGGGACGTCGACGGGCGAGTAGCGTCGTCGTCCAACGACGCGTCAGTAGAATAATCCATTGCCATGTCCAGAGTCCTCGCTGTGGTCGTCAATAGATCATTGCCCTTACGCCTTTGCCGGGTCGTCATGGTTGGGGGGCCGGATGGGGCCGCCGACGAAGCGAGCTCCGCCGGACGGCGATCCGCCACACCCTCCGCTGAGCTAGATGCCGAACTCATGGCAGCGCACGCGTAGCACGTCTGCACACTACGGAAGACTAACTCGAACTCGGTAGCAAGCGCGGGAGGCGCGGCGCGGCGGCGCGCAGAGTGGCGGCCGCTCTCTCGGCCGTCCGCGCCCGCCCGCGACACTGGCTGGGCCTGTGGCGCGAGGCGGCTATTCCTCTGCTGTGCGCTCCGCTCGCTGCGTGTCTCTTCTCGCTCTCGCTGCTCGCTGTGTTGTGTGTTAACGCGCGTCGTCGAAATGGCAGATCAGGCGGCTACGAACGAGACTGCTGCGGCACCCGCCGCCACCGGCACTACGAAGAAGGCAAAGTCTGCGTCGTCTGCGAAGAAGCCGCGCGCCAAGCCTGCGCACCCGCGCACCTCTGAGATGGTGACGGCCGCCATCAAGAGTCTGAAGGAGCGCGGCGGATCGTCGCTGCAGGCGATCAAGAAGTACATTGCCGCGCACTACAAGCTGGACGCGGAGAAGCTGGCGCCGTTTATCAAGAAGTACCTCAAGTCGGCCGTGGTGGCGGGCGAGCTGGTGCAGACGAAGGGGAAGGGCGCGTCCGGCTCTTTCAAGCTTGCCGGCGCCGGCGGCGGGGCGGCTGAGGGCGGCAAGGCTCGTGCTGGCGGTGCCAAGAAGAAGCGCGCCGCTCCGGCCAGCAAGGAGAAGAAGGGTGCCCGTGCGGCCGGCGCAAAGAAGGCTGGTGGCGTGAAGGCGGCGACTGGTCGGAAGGCGGGCGCCGCCAAGAAGGCGTCTGCGGCGTCGGCCGCTCCCGCCGGTGCGAAGAAGGCGGCTGCTGCCAAGCCGGCCAAGGCCAAGTCGCCGTCGAAGGCGAAGAAGGCCGCCAAGGTTCCGACGAAGAAGCCGAAGGCGCCGCGCCCGAAGAAGGCGACGACGCCGTCTAAGGCGAAGGCGTCGCCCAAGAAGAAGAAGTAGAGGAGAAGAAGAAAGGAATGGGAAAGGAAAGGAAGGGTTGGCGGTTGACTCCGTCGTCCCCACCCCCCCCCCGTCCCCGTCGTCTAGTGGCGCGCAAGAGACGCGCGGCCCAAAACGGCCCTTCTCAGGGCCATCAAAGCACGTCGGGAAGGTTTTGATTGTCGTGTTGCGGTGTGGTTGTGCCGTCTGGCGTTTCTGTATGCCCGTGTGTGGATACTGTTTGCGTGCCGTGGTGGTTGGATTGCGGGGGGTCGGTGGCGGGTGCGGGCGGCGGTAGCGGTTGCTTGTCGCCGTTTTTGGTCGCGGCCGGCCGACGGTTGGTTTGTGTCATGTTGTTTGAATACTTTGGTTTGTCTGTCTGTTTGCCTGCCTTCTCCTCGGATGTGTCTTGTCTTGGTTGTGTGTGTGTTCTTGCAACGGGGGCGGGGGACGTTGAGATGTGGAAAGGGTCGGTGGCGTTGGACGAGCCTGCGTGCCTGGCTGGCCGTTGGTGCGGGTTTTTTGTTTTGTTTGTTTGTTTCGAAACGAAGCGGCGGCCGGCCAGCCACCCGTGTGGTTGACGGCGTCGGCCGATGGGTGTTGTGCGCTTTGAGCGCCGCGCCGGGGAGGGATGATGTTGATTGATTGTTGCGCGCGCCAGCAAGCTGGCAGAGGAGAGCGGCTGTGGCGGACGGACGGGAAGTGGAAGCGGTGTTTTGTCTTTGGTTCTCTGGTTGTGGGGCGAGAGGCGACCGACAAAGTTTGCTCGCGACGGAGTGATGTTAGTGGCCCTTAAAAGGGCCGTTTTGTTTGTTTGCGTGCGTGGGCGGTGCCCAGCGGCTGGCGCGGTGTTTAGGCGCGCTCGCCGCGGATGCGGCGCGCGAGCTGGATGTCCTTGGGCATGATGGTGACGCGCTTGGCGTGGATTGCGCACAGGTTGGTGTCTTCGAAGAGGCCGACGAGGTAGGCCTCGCTGGCCTCCTGCAGGGCCATGACCGCGGAGCTCTGGAAGCGCAGGTCGGTCTTGAAGTCCTGGGCGATCTCGCGCACTAGGCGCTGGAATGGCAGCTTGCGGATGAGCAGCTCTGTGCTCTTCTGGTAGCGCCTGATTTCTCGCAGGGCGACGGTGCCCGGCCTGTAGCGGTGGGGCTTCTTGACGCCGCCGGTGGCGGGCGCGCTCTTCCTCGCCGCCTTGGTGGCGAGCTGTTTGCGCGGCGCCTTTCCGCCGGTGGACTTGCGGGCCGTTTGCTTTGTGCGGGCCATAGCGGTAGCGGAGCGGCGTGGAGGCGAGCGAGGTGCTGCGTCGGGTGCTGCCTTGACGACACGGGCGCGCGCCAGCCTTCGCCTTCGCCTTCGCCTTCGCTGCACTGGTGAGGGTTGACCCTCGGCTTGATACGGAAGTTTTAGCGCGGGAGCGCTTCGCCTTCCTCATGACGGAGTGGTGAGTGGAGTCCTGGCTGATGAGATGGGCATGACGGTGTGCATGTTGCTTTTTTTTTTTTTTTTTTTTTTTTTTTTTTTTTTTTTTTTTTTTTTTTTTTGTGCGAAAGATAAAAGGATAGTCAGAGGTAAAGTTAGAGAGGCGGAAAACGAAACGGCCGAAATGGCTGGCCGGAGGTGAGAATAACTCTCGCTGATGGATGAGGATATTGTCCTAGCACTGCATTGTTATCCGGGAGACTGAAGATGGATGATGGGGAGATGGCCCTGCACTTGAAGGTGAGAGAGTTCGGCCAAGAACTGCCATTCGTCGTGCGTGAAGATGGGATGTTTGGCAATGAGGAGTAACTCCTTCTTGGACAAGAAATTGAGCCACCTGAGCTGATACTGGGTAAAGTGATTAGGGTGATGGGGGAGGGGAGGCCGAACACCTTTGAGACAGTAGGGGTACGGGTGGTCAAAGAAGGGGTAAGACCCGTCCTGGAGCGATGTCACAAGACCCTTAAGGAAAGGACGTATCTCGCGGGCAGCTGGAAAGAGGGGTTGCCGCAACCTCTGGATGATGGACTGCCCTACCTTGGAGGAGTCGGTTGTTGCCACAGCACGCTGACCTGCAGACGTCGGAACTGAGTTGGACGACGGAGGCGGCACATCGTCGGTGTCCATAGGCGCAACCACTTGCGGCGCGGCAGGGGACGGAGCGGCGGTCGACAGTGCGGCCGCAGCAACCCCCACCGGCCGACGCACGGGCGGGGCGTCGGCGGGAACCGCCGACGTCTTCTTGGGGCGCTGCAACCTCTTGATGATCGGCTGCTCCACAGGGGAGGAGTCGGTCATTGTCACAGCACGGTGGCCGGCAGGCGTCGGAACGGAGTGGGACGGCTGCGGCGGCACATCTTCGGTGTCCATAGGCGCAACCACTTGCGTCGCGGCAGGGGACGGGTCGGCAGGTGCCTGCGTGGCCGCATCGACCCCCGCCGGCCGGGGCACGGGGGGGGCGGCGGCGGAAACCGCCGACGGCTTCTTGACGGCTCGCAGCTCATCGCGCAGCTGCTGGAGCTGGCGATGGACGGCCGTGAGCTCTTCTTGCAGCGCGGCCCGTTCGGCCGCAAAGGCGGCTTGGAAGCCGGCCATAGCGTGGTCGGTAGCGGCTTCAAGACGGCGCGGCTCGCACCCCACGCCGGAGCGGGGGGGCGGGGCGGCCGACGTGGTCGTGGACGCCGCCGCAGGACGTGGTGCGGCGGACAGACGGCGAAACTCCCGAAGGTAGCCGCAGCTACGCGAATTTGCGGCGTGCGACCCGCCACAGTTCACGCACCTGCTGGCCGAACCACGAGGCTTCGTACAGCGGCGAGTGTCGTGAGCCGCCGCGCACTTCAAGCACGCGACGGCGTTCGTGCACTCCCGCGCGGCATGCCCCAGTTGCTGGCAATTGTAGCACTGGAGGCCCATCCGATGCTGCTGCGTTCGCCTGCGCCGTGGCGGACGTGGGCGGCGGCCGGTGAACCCCAACGCGTGGAGGAGAACTTCAAGTGCGGCGGCAAACTGCTGTACAGCCATAGCGTGACGTGCGCGGTGACAGTAGCAATGTGTCGCAGCGAGTCGAGCAGCGAATACTAACTCGGTATGCGCGCCAGCCACCGTGGTGCGCTTATATGCCCTCGGTTGCGCGTGGTGGGGGGAGGGCGGGCCAGAGTCTATATAGGGGGGCTGGCGCGTGCGCTGGGCGCAGACCGTAGCCGACTCGCTAGCGCCGGGTGAGGAGCCAGCCGCTGCAGCAGACGTTTTGCTTGCCTGAGCTTTTTTGAGGATTTAGAAGAGATGACTGGCCGCGGCAAGGGAGGAAAGGGGCTCGGCAAGGGTGGCGCCAAGCGGCACCGCAAGGTGTTGCGCGACAACATCCAGGGCATCACGAAGCCCGCGATCCGCCGCCTGGCTCGCAGGGGCGGCGTGAAGCGCATCTCTGGTCTGATCTACGAGGAGACCCGCGGAGTGCTGAAGGTGTTCCTGGAGAACGTGATCCGCGACGCGGTGACGTACACTGAGCACGCCAAGCGCAAGACTGTGACGGCCATGGACGTGGTGTACGCCCTGAAGAGGCAGGGGCGCACCCTGTACGGTTTCGGCGGTTAGGCGCGTCGCAGCCGGTGTGCTGTGCCGCGTTGGCCTTCCCGCGGCCGTGGGAGAGACGAAAACGGCCCTTTTCAGGGCCACCACACTGTTCGGAAATTGAAAAGTGCGAAAGAGTCTGTGTTGTTGCTGCGTGTGTTGCCTGCCTGCCTGCCTGCCTGCCTTCTTTCTTTCATTCTTCATTTCGTTTTCGTTTGACTGACGTGACGTGACTGGGAGAAAGGAAAGGAAGCGGGTCTTGTGGCTGTGTGTGCGAGAGAGGGCGTTTTGTGTTTGCTTTGTTTATCGATCGATGGAGATGCCGGGCTGTGTGTTGTTGTTGTTGTTGTTGTTGTTGTGCGAGAGGCGGTGAATATTTGCGCGGTTTGGCTGTGTGTGTTTGCGGCGGCGTTGGAGTTGCCGAGGCAAGGCGTGCCGATAGGCGGCCGGATCAGCTGTTTCGTTTGTTTGGGGCGCGCGGGAGTGGAGGGCGGTGTGTCGACACGCTCCTCTCGCAGTGGTCATTATTGCTGTCGTTGTCTTGTCGTTTGGAAGGCGACTGTGCGTGCGTGGAGGTGCTTGAGGCAAACGAAACAAAACAAGGTGTGTGTGTGTGTGTGTGTGTGTGTGTGTTGGGCCACACGGGCTGTGGACGACAAGATGGCGGCGGCTCTTCTTGTTCTTCTCTCTTTTAGTCCTCTTACCGTTAGAGGGGGAGTTGGTGGAGGTTATTGTCGCCTGTGGACATTTGCTCCTCTTTTCTGTGTGTTGTTCTTATCTTCGGTACTGTGCTTGTTTTCGGACGTTGCTGTTTGTTGAGAGTGATTATGTGTTCTGTCTGTGCTACTGCTGGAGCAGCGACTCTCGGGTCTTGCACATCTGTCCCTGTGGTGTTCATATCGCCCAAGGGTCAAGACGTAACAGTCATTTTCTGACTTCCGCGCGGTGGCGTAGAACGCTTGTGCCAGGGCGCGGAATCGTGTTGTGAGTGGTTCTATGCAGGTCTGCCGCGGGGACGTGTAAGGCCCGTCGTAGAGCGCTCTGCTTTGGACCCTTCTGTAGGCGATGCATCGTCGATCTGGCTGCACAGCCCCATACAGGGCGCGCATATTCCAGTATCGCTACGCCTGTTGCGGGGTCGAGGGAACAGGGTACAGGATCTGCATCCTGGCGTGAGCGTTTGTGCCAAGTTCCCCTATGTGACACTTGGATGTCAGGCGTGACACCGAGGTACCTCGCAGAATTTCTCCCCCCTGCAATCGTAGCAGTTGGTATGGTCTTGTTGCCGGCGGCGGCTGTGGAAGTGAAGTTAAAGTAAAGTGCGGCGAGGACGACTGCAATTTTGCTTTGGACGTAGGTTTGTGTGGTGGCCCTGAAAAGGGCCGATTGTTGTGAGCCGGGCCGGCAAAGCGCGTTGCGTGCAGGGGAGCACGCAGCGCTGCTGGGCGGCGGGTCCGCGTGCCGATTGCCTGGCCTCTCTGTTTAGGCCTTCTTCTCGGTCTTCTTTGGCAGCAGGACGGCCTGGATGTTGGGCAGGACACCACCCTGTGCGATGGTGACGCCCGACAGGAGCTTGTTGAGCTCCTCGTCGTTGCGGATGGCAAGCTGCAGGTGGCGCGGGATGATGCGCGTCTTCTTGTTGTCGCGGGCCGCGTTTCCGGCCAGCTCGAGCACCTCAGCCGCGAGGTACTCCATGACGGCGGCGAGGTAGACGGGCGCCCCGGCGCCGACGCGCTCGGCGTAGTTTCCCTTGCGCAGGAGGCGGTGGATTCTGCCGACCGGGAACTGGAGCCCGGCCCTGCTGGAGCGGGACTTTGACTTGCCCTTGACTTTGCCTCCCTTTCCGCGTCCGGACATGGCGATGGGCTGTGGTGTGAAAACGAGACGAGACGAAGGACGGTGCGAGCCGCAGCGAGTCGAGCAGCGGAGTGGCGGCGCCGCCAGGGGTGGGGGTCCTTTATGCTCTCGGGTGCGGCGGCCGGTTGCGCTCGCGGCCCATTGGTCGGCGGCCGCAACGGGGCGAGCTGGTAAAGGTGCGGCGGCGGGGCGCGCTGGGTGCCACTGTGTGGGGAGACGCTGACTAGAGCGGAGCGCTTGCTACTGGTGTTGCTGCCGTACGTTCACGTTCTTGTTTGAGATGCCGCCCAAGACTAGCGGGAAGGCCGCCAAGAAGGCTGGCAAGGCTCAGAAGAACATTTCGAAGGGCGACAAGAAGAAGAAGCGCAAGAGGAAGGAGAGCTATGCCATCTACATCTACAAGGTGCTGAAGCAGGTGCACCCTGACACGGGCATCTCGTCGAAGGCGATGAGCATCATGAACAGCTTCGTGAACGACATTTTCGAGCGCATCGCGGCCGAGGCGTCCCGCCTGGCGCACTACAACAAGCGCTCGACCATCACGTCCCGCGAGATCCAGACCGCTGTGCGGCTGTTGCTGCCTGGCGAGCTGGCCAAGCACGCCGTGAGCGAGGGCACGAAGGCGGTGACCAAGTACACGAGCTCCAAGTAAGGAGGTGGCTCTGGAATGGAAGGAGAGAAGGCTCCTCCGTTGCGAGAGCGGCAAAAACGGCCCTTTTCAGGGCCACCAAATGGCCTTTGCGGGAAGGGCGGAATTGTTGTTGTTGTTGTTTTGTGTGTGAGTGGGTGGACGGCGGCAATAGCTACCGCTTTGGTTGCGACGCGACGGGGTGGGGTGGCCGATGCGATGAATTTGATTGATGGGGGCGCGTCGCGTGTTGCGGGGTACGGCCACGGTGTGACGTGGAATGGAGGCACGTGCGCACAACTCGTTGGTGTTACCTGTCTGCGAGGTGGGGGAAGTGCGATCGGTGATGTGTCCTTTGGATGGAGGTGCCGGTTAGTTACGTGACGGATGGAAACGAAACGCGATTGTTGGGAATGTCAGTGTGTAACGACGGCCGTTTTTTCGGGTCGGTTTGCACGCCATACATGGCGAGGGTGAGATGTGTCTGTAAATGCTGCAGCGTGGAGGCGTGTGAGTGACGTTTAAATGAACGCGCATTGAGACACCAATGTGTATTGCATTGTACGGGCGACACGCACGATGATGTACCTTCCCTCCGACTCTGATTTCGATAGTCGTGTCTGACTGACTGTGTCTGCTTGTGCGTACGACGCACGCACACCGACGTCGTCATTGAAGATGCATGCACGCGTGTCCAGTCCAGTGCAGTACAGTACAGTACAGTAAGCGCGACGCTAGAAGACGACGGTCGCTTTGGCGAATGTGCGCACACGTGTTTGTGTGTGTCGGTGATGTGGTCCGATCCGTCGCCTCTGGGAAACTGTCGATCGGCGCGGTACACCGGCATCACGCAACGGTACGTCTTGAACACCCGTCATACCGTCGCGCTGAGAACGGTTACCGAAAGGTGAACCTCTGTGATCGGTCGAATGTCTGGGCAGAACGTGAGGAGAGAATGGTGGAGGAAAGGACAGAGGGGAAGAAAAAAAGTAGAGAGAGAGAAAAAAGAAAAAAAAACCAAACAAAACGGAGAAACGCGGTGTAGAGCAACGGAACGTTCCCGTGTCGGAGGTGTATTGTAGCCGCACTGAAATGCGTGTAACGGCGCGGCGGCAAGTGTCTGCCGTGGTGAACGTTACCTTTGACGGCTGAATTGTGTGCGTTGCGTTGCGTTGCTTTGCTTTGCTTTCCCGGATGTGTATGTAACGTTCGTTGAGATGGTTCTGAGGAAGAATGTACGACAGTGCCCGTGCCGTCTATGTTCGTGTGCAAAGCCATTGTGTGTGTACGGAATGATGTCTGTAGGTGTTAGTGAACATGTTTTACCAGTGGGGGAAATGGATCGTCGATGGTTGCCGTCACGGTCGAGACAACGCACGCACCCTCCCTCCCTCCCTCCCTCCCTCCCTACATGAAGGTGTCGAGAAAGTGTGTTAACTGGGGTTTGTTTGTCTTTCGTTAAAGGGAAGGGACGAGAGAGAGAGAGAGAGAGAGAGAGAAGCGAAGTGGGGATAGTGCGTTCATTTTGTGTGTGTGTGTGTGTTGTTTCGAGAATTGCGTCCGGGAATGGCGGTGGGCGTGCCCTGCATGTGGCCCGGAAGGCTGTTCGTTTCGCGGTAGTGTGTGGACAGGGGAGGGGCACGCGTAACGCTGCTGGCATGGCATGGCATGGCATTCGGGAGATGGGAGGGGGCAAACGAAGAAAACAAGAAGCGGGGGCTATAAAGACGGGGAGGGGCGCGGTGTGGGTGGCTTGCGCTGCGCTCGGCTGGCGCGTGCGGCGTTGTTTTTGTGCAAAAGAAGAGAAAACGAATGGGTTGCCGGGAGGGGGCCGTTGTTGTGTTGTGGTGTAGCCGCAGACGCGGCTGTCAGTGAACGTGGTGAGACCGACGGATGCGGGAGGGGCGGGGGCGGTGGTGAGAGCGGGGAAAACACTAGAAGAAGGAGAAAAACGCTGCAACCAACATAAAATGAGGCGTTTGTAACCTGCCAGCAACAAAACAACAACAAAAAAAAGGTCTATCAACATTGAATGTAAATGGAAATGGACCCAAGTGTAACCTCCCCGCACAAATAGTCGTAAGTAAGTGAGTGCGTGAATGATGATAAAAATGTGCCAGAATGTTGTTAACGTCCCTAGAAAATGAACGAACGAAGATTGATGGGAAACGCGCGATAATATGATGAATGGAAATAATGAACCATGAACATCTCAAGAGACATAATTGAAAACCCGATAAACGTTGTAAGGGCAGCGCTGGCTGACCTTCGGCCCTGTATTCTGAAACGTCCCCCTTTGAACAACAATGTATACAAAACTGCGCTTAAAGTGACACACTATATTTTGAGCGCAACGCAATCTGACTATCAAAGATCCCTGCAAAAGAATGGCCCTGAGTAACATTAAAGTACACCTTTCGGAAATCACTTACCTCACAAAAATCGTCATTACTCGAAGTACGGCAATACAGCGAGCACCACTACTGCCAGCTAAATAAGAGATTCAAACTACGGAGGGCACTAACTACTGATAGGGATAGTTAGCAAAGTAAAGATTTTAATAGAGAACAACAAACAATGTATTTACCCTTAATATCATCACAAGTCATAATATATGTAATTTGAAAAGTCCGCCATATCTCTCCTCACATGCACCAGTGCTGGCGGCTCACCCCTAACTGCGCAACGGTACGCGCTGTTCACATCCAGCTATAGCAGGTTCATATGACAACAATGCAAACTGGCCACTGACTGCACACGGCACAGGCAGTGATTTTCACACAGAGCGCTACGTGGCATTACCAATAAAAAAAAATGTAAACAAACAGCCTACGTACAAATCAGAATAAAAAACAAAAAAAAAGAGCAAAAGATCGTTACGTCAATGAAAAAAAAAGGCAAAAGAGGAAACAAACTGCATCTATATGTGCTCTTAACTGTAGATACCTGTACACAGCTTCGTGCAATGAATGCCGGCTCACATTTAATTTTTTGATTGTTGGAGGAAATATTCTTTAAATGGAAATGAATGGTTTTACCTTTAAAAAAAAGTTACTTTGGAAACAAAGTATTATTGGGGCATTTTGTTGTGAAGAAAATAGTTACAATTGACATACATTATTAGATTTGCGCAATGCAGCTTCATTACCTTACCTTTTATAACAATATGCATCGTCCCGAACGGAGACCAGAGTCGCGAGAAGAGCACGCCGCCGCCCGCTCAGTACAATCGTCCACTCGCTAATACTGTCGTCGACTGACTACGACCTCTCCCGACCCGCCACATAGAGATGACAACTGTTCCTGCCGACCCGCTACGTGCCACTAGTGTCGTGTGGCGCAGACTAGCGACGATAAGAAACTCTCTGGTCAGAGATTGTGTGGTGCCTCGCCATCGCTGGTAATGAGTACATAGGTGTTTGAGCGCGCGTACCGGAACACGCAGTGCGGAGCCCAGAGACTGTGTTGTCGAGGCCGTCGACGCAGTGCATGTCGGTCGGTCGAGTGCGTGCGGGAGGGCAGAGAGGCAGCGTCGGCACGGAGATGCACGCACGGGGGCTGCGGCGTGGCGCGTTTGCGGTAGGCGCCTTTGGTGGCAACGGCCGGGACAAGCAGCGGTGTATGGTGTGGTGCGGGCCGGACAGGGGCGGCGGAGGAGGAGGAGGCGGCGGCGCGACGATGGCATTGGGGCGGAAACGGGGACGGCGACGGCGGATGTTGAGAGGCGTCACGCGCGGACCGACACAGACGCACAGATAGATAGATAGGAAGAAGAAGGGGCGGCTGGTGAGTGCAATTTAGGCGGTAGACACAAGAGGTCGGCACGGCATTTGCGTGATGTGGCGTTGTGACGGGGTGTGCTCGCTTGCCTCGTTTTGTTGATGCGCGCAGGAAGATGTGCAGAGCAGCGGCGGGCGGCTCGGTTCGGTTTGGCCCGGCGGGCCGCGCTGTTGTCGCGGACGTGAGCGCCCCCTGGCGGGTGGCCGGAGGCGGCGCGGCGTGTTGGACGTGTGGCTGGCGGCAGTGCACAATTGCGAGTGGCTGGCGGTGTGGCGGTTGGCGCGTCGGGCGGCCGAGAGAGAGGAGAGGGTATGTGTTTGCGGGCGCGTTTGCTGCGCGGCGTCGTGCAGGGAGGGCGGGCGCTTGTCGACTGTGAGTGTGTGTGACTGTGTGGCGAATTGGCGGCGTTGTGCTCCGGCCGAAGGCGTCGGGGAAAGGAGAGTTGGTCGTGATGTCATGTCGCGCCGTGTCATGTCTGCGAAACGGCTGCCGAGAGGTGTGGTGGTAGCGAGCCGGTCGGTGTCAGTGCGATGGGAATGTGCGTTTGGCGGTTTCGGTGTGCTTTTTGCGGCGTGAGAGTGGGGCGGGCGGGCAGGCGTGCTGTTGTTGGTTCCTTGTGTCTTGTGTGTAGCTTGATGGCAACGTGGAAGGACGCCTGTTTCCAGCCGTGCGTGTGGTTGTCGACGTTGACTGGTTTGGGGCGTGCCGTTGCACGTGCGTGTTTGGGTCGTTGGTGTGGTTTTGGCTGGCTGGCTGGCTGGCTGGCTGTGTGTACGGTGGATAGTGCAGTAGTTGTGTCGTTGCCACGGGCGTCGGGTGCGGCTGCGCGTAGTGGCGGAAAGGTGTCGCGTGACTTTGTGAATGGAGTGGGGCGGGGAAAGGAGCAGCGTGCCGCTGCGTCGTGGCCGTTAGCCAGAGGCTGTGCTTTGATAGTTTTGTGGACGGTTCGTGCGAGGCGATTTGTTGCCTGCCCTATGTTTGTTTGTTGTTTTTGGAGACGACGACTGGTTGGTGGCGTGCGCGCGAGCGAAGTGGCGGTGTGCGTTTCCCGTGCCGACTGCCGACTGCCGGCTGGCGACAGGTGCGCCGTCGGTGGGGTGGGTGGCCGGCACAAGTAGAGGCGGCGGCGTCGTTGCGGTGTGTTTGTGTTGTCGGCGACAGCTGTTTGTGCGGTGCGTGTGAATGGTGGTGCAAACGTGTGCTGGCGTTGAGGCTGCGACCGCGGCGTGTTGTTGGTTGATGTTGAACAGCGGCTGTGTGCGGTGGTGGTGTTGCCGCACGTGCATCCGGCCCGGCGCGGAAAGCGCAGTTGCGGCGGCCCTTCGGTGCCAGCCACGTCGCGTGAGCGGCGGGTTGCTCTGGTCGACACGTGGTGCTCTGGTTTGTTGTTTGGTGCCCTTTGGCCGGTGGGTGGTCCGTGTGTCTCGGTATCTGGTCGTGGTCGTGCTGCCCGTTTGTCGGCGTTGTCTGTGGCTTCGCTTTTGTTTTTGTTTTTGCGGCGTGCCGACGACCCGACGCGACCTTTACACCCAAAGTGTGGCGCCCGAAGGTGAACCAACGTAATCCGACCTCGGCGCTTAAGCTCTAAGCCTAAGCTGAGCGAACCGAACCTGTGTAGCGTTGCGTAGCGTGAGGTGAGGTGCGGTGAGGTCAGCCTCAGCGCCAAGTAAGCCAAGCTGTCCGGCCGTGAGGTGGGTGGGTAGGTAGGTGCGGCTGCTGCGGCCACCTGACGCCCGACGTGTGTTTGAATGCTTAACCTAAGTTTGAGGCTTAACCTAACCCAAGTGGCCTTAACCTAACCTAACCTAACCTCGGACGCCCGACGTGTGGTTTGAATGCTTAACCTAAGTTTGACGCTTAACCTAACACCGACCCTTAACCTAACCCAAGTGCCCCTAACCTAACCTAACCTAACCTTAATGTAACGTAACGTAACCTAACCTCTGACGCCTGACGTGTGTTTTGAATGCTTAACCTAACCCAAGTGCCCTTAACCTAACCCACGTCCACCGAACCTAACCGAGACGTGTGAACCTAATGTCTAACTCGTAACGCGTGATGTTGGCTGTCGTGTGTGCTGACGGCAGATTGGGTTGGTCTGTAGTTGCGGATTTCGGTTTGCCTCGGGCGAGGGGTTGGCTCGTAAGCGGCGAGGGGCGCTCCGGCGGAGCATGTTGCTTTGCAGGCGGCGCCCGTTTTTTGCGGCGGGCACAATTGAAATTGTTGGGAAACGAACGAAAGGGCTGTGAATGTTGGCGGGCGAGAGGAGGAGGACGTGGCCCGACGGCTGCGGGCCGATCGGGAAACGGTGGGAGGGCGATGGGGCGGCGGAGGTGCGTTTGCACGGCCGTCATCGCCGCACGCCTCCTCTTGTGTGGCTGTGGCGCCGGCCGCGCTGGCCGGGCTGCCGCGGCGACGGTGTGGGGCCTTTGCCGAAGGTTTGGCCATTGTGGCCGGTCGCCGGCTGGGGCTGTGGGGGCGGCATTTGGGCGTGGGCGGCGATTCTCGGCGGGCCGACCCAGGCTGTAGCGCGCGGTGGCTGCAGTTTGGCCGTGGTTTGCGGCGCTGCCGTGGCGACTGGTTGGCGACTGTGGTGTGGCTGTGTGTAGCCCCATCCTCGGTGGTTTGAAAGGCGCGGGTGGTTGTGGCGCAGGTGTGGGGCTGCTCCGCACAGGCTGTCGGACGTTGGGCGGTAGCAAGCGCGGGAGGCGCGGCGCGGCGGCGCGCAGAGTGGCGGCCGCTCTCTCGGCCGTCCGCGCCCGCCCGCGACACTGGCTGGGCCTGTGGCGCGAGGCGGCTATTCCTCTGCTGTGCGCTCCGCTCGCTGCGTGTCTCTTCTCGCTCTCGCTGCTCGCTGTGTTGTGTGTTAACGCGCGTCGTCGAAATGGCAGATCAGGCGGCTACGAACGAGACTGCTGCGGCACCCGCCGCCACCGGCACTACGAAGAAGGCAAAGTCTGCGTCGTCTGCGAAGAAGCCGCGCGCCAAGCCTGCGCACCCGCGCACCTCTGAGATGGTGACGGCCGCCATCAAGAGTCTGAAGGAGCGCGGCGGATCGTCGCTGCAGGCGATCAAGAAGTACATTGCCGCGCACTACAAGCTGGACGCGGAGAAGCTGGCGCCGTTTATCAAGAAGTACCTCAAGTCGGCCGTGGTGGCGGGCGAGCTGGTGCAGACGAAGGGGAAGGGCGCGTCCGGCTCTTTCAAGCTTGCCGGCGCCGGCGGCGGGGCGGCTGAGGGCGGCAAGGCTCGTGCTGGCGGTGCCAAGAAGAAGCGCGCCGCTCCGGCCAGCAAGGAGAAGAAGGGTGCCCGTGCGGCCGGCGCAAAGAAGGCTGGTGGCGTGAAGGCGGCGACTGGTCGGAAGGCGGGCGCCGCCAAGAAGGCGTCTGCGGCGTCGGCCGCTCCCGCCGGTGCGAAGAAGGCGGCTGCTGCCAAGCCGGCCAAGGCCAAGTCGCCGTCGAAGGCGAAGAAGGCCGCCAAGGTTCCGACGAAGAAGCCGAAGGCGCCGCGCCCGAAGAAGGCGACGACGCCGTCTAAGGCGAAGGCGTCGCCCAAGAAGAAGAAGTAGAGGAGAAGAAGAAAGGAATGGGAAAGGAAAGGAAGGGTTGGCGGTTGACTCCGTCGTCCCCACCCCCCCCCCGTCCCCGTCGTCTAGTGGCGCGCAAGAGACGCGCGGCCCAAAACGGCCCTTCTCAGGGCCATCAAAGCACGTCGGGAAGGTTTTGATTGTCGTGTTGCGGTGTGGTTGTGCCGTCTGGCGTTTCTGTATGCCCGTGTGTGGATACTGTTTGCGTGCCGTGGTGGTTGGATTGCGGGGGGTCGGTGGCGGGTGCGGGCGGCGGTAGCGGTTGCTTGTCGCCGTTTTTGGTCGCGGCCGGCCGACGGTTGGTTTGTGTCATGTTGTTTGAATACTTTGGTTTGTCTGTCTGTTTGCCTGCCTTCTCCTCGGATGTGTCTTGTCTTGGTTGTGTGTGTGTTCTTGCAACGGGGGCGGGGGACGTTGAGATGTGGAAAGGGTCGGTGGCGTTGGACGAGCCTGCGTGCCTGGCTGGCCGTTGGTGCGGGTTTTTTGTTTTGTTTGTTTGTTTCGAAACGAAGCGGCGGCCGGCCAGCCACCCGTGTGGTTGACGGCGTCGGCCGATGGGTGTTGTGCGCTTTGAGCGCCGCGCCGGGGAGGGATGATGTTGATTGATTGTTGCGCGCGCCAGCAAGCTGGCAGAGGAGAGCGGCTGTGGCGGACGGACGGGAAGTGGAAGCGGTGTTTTGTCTTTGGTTCTCTGGTTGTGGGGCGAGAGGCGACCGACAAAGTTTGCTCGCGACGGAGTGATGTTAGTGGCCCTTAAAAGGGCCGTTTTGTTTGTTTGCGTGCGTGGGCGGTGCCCAGCGGCTGGCGCGGTGTTTAGGCGCGCTCGCCGCGGATGCGGCGCGCGAGCTGGATGTCCTTGGGCATGATGGTGACGCGCTTGGCGTGGATTGCGCACAGGTTGGTGTCTTCGAAGAGGCCGACGAGGTAGGCCTCGCTGGCCTCCTGCAGGGCCATGACCGCGGAGCTCTGGAAGCGCAGGTCGGTCTTGAAGTCCTGGGCGATCTCGCGCACTAGGCGCTGGAATGGCAGCTTGCGGATGAGCAGCTCTGTGCTCTTCTGGTAGCGCCTGATTTCTCGCAGGGCGACGGTGCCCGGCCTGTAGCGGTGGGGCTTCTTGACGCCGCCGGTGGCGGGCGCGCTCTTCCTCGCCGCCTTGGTGGCGAGCTGTTTGCGCGGCGCCTTTCCGCCGGTGGACTTGCGGGCCGTTTGCTTTGTGCGGGCCATAGCGGTAGCGGAGCGGCGTGGAGGCGAGCGAGGTGCTGCGTCGGGTGCTGCCTTGACGACACGGGCGCGCGCCAGCCACCGTGGTGCGCTTATATGCCCTCGGTTGCGCGTGGTGGGGGGAGGGCGGGCCAGAGTCTATATAGGGGGGCTGGCGCGTGCGCTGGGCGCAGACCGTAGCCGACTCGCTAGCGCCGGGTGAGGAGCCAGCCGCTGCAGCAGACGTTTTGCTTGCCTGAGCTTTTTTGAGGATTTAGAAGAGATGACTGGCCGCGGCAAGGGAGGAAAGGGGCTCGGCAAGGGTGGCGCCAAGCGGCACCGCAAGGTGTTGCGCGACAACATCCAGGGCATCACGAAGCCCGCGATCCGCCGCCTGGCTCGCAGGGGCGGCGTGAAGCGCATCTCTGGTCTGATCTACGAGGAGACCCGCGGAGTGCTGAAGGTGTTCCTGGAGAACGTGATCCGCGACGCGGTGACGTACACTGAGCACGCCAAGCGCAAGACTGTGACGGCCATGGACGTGGTGTACGCCCTGAAGAGGCAGGGGCGCACCCTGTACGGTTTCGGCGGTTAGGCGCGTCGCAGCCGGTGTGCTGTGCCGCGTTGGCCTTCCCGCGGCCGTGGGAGAGACGAAAACGGCCCTTTTCAGGGCCACCACACTGTTCGGAAATTGAAAAGTGCGAAAGAGTCTGTGTTGTTGCTGCGTGTGTTGCCTGCCTGCCTGCCTGCCTGCCTTCTTTCTTTCATTCTTCATTTCGTTTTCGTTTGACTGACGTGACGTGACTGGGAGAAAGGAAAGGAAGCGGGTCTTGTGGCTGTGTGTGCGAGAGAGGGCGTTTTGTGTTTGCTTTGTTTATCGATCGATGGAGATGCCGGGCTGTGTGTTGTTGTTGTTGTTGTTGTTGTTGTGCGAGAGGCGGTGAATATTTGCGCGGTTTGGCTGTGTGTGTTTGCGGCGGCGTTGGAGTTGCCGAGGCAAGGCGTGCCGATAGGCGGCCGGATCAGCTGTTTCGTTTGTTTGGGGCGCGCGGGAGTGGAGGGCGGTGTGTCGACACGCTCCTCTCGCAGTGGTCATTATTGCTGTCGTTGTCTTGTCGTTTGGAAGGCGACTGTGCGTGCGTGGAGGTGCTTGAGGCAAACGAAACAAAACAAGGTGTGTGTGTGTGTGTGTGTGTGTGTGTGTTGGGCCACACGGGCTGTGGACGACAAGATGGCGGCGGCTCTTCTTGTTCTTCTCTCTTTTAGTCCTCTTACCGTTAGAGGGGGAGTTGGTGGAGGTTATTGTCGCCTGTGGACATTTGCTCCTCTTTTCTGTGTGTTGTTCTTATCTTCGGTACTGTGCTTGTTTTCGGACGTTGCTGTTTGTTGAGAGTGATTATGTGTTCTGTCTGTGCTACTGCTGGAGCAGCGACTCTCGGGTCTTGCACATCTGTCCCTGTGGTGTTCATATCGCCCAAGGGTCAAGACGTAACAGTCATTTTCTGACTTCCGCGCGGTGGCGTAGAACGCTTGTGCCAGGGCGCGGAATCGTGTTGTGAGTGGTTCTATGCAGGTCTGCCGCGGGGACGTGTAAGGCCCGTCGTAGAGCGCTCTGCTTTGGACCCTTCTGTAGGCGATGCATCGTCGATCTGGCTGCACAGCCCCATACAGGGCGCGCATATTCCAGTATCGCTACGCCTGTTGCGGGGTCGAGGGAACAGGGTACAGGATCTGCATCCTGGCGTGAGCGTTTGTGCCAAGTTCCCCTATGTGACACTTGGATGTCAGGCGTGACACCGAGGTACCTCGCAGAATTTCTCCCCCCTGCAATCGTAGCAGTTGGTATGGTCTTGTTGCCGGCGGCGGCTGTGGAAGTGAAGTTAAAGTAAAGTGCGGCGAGGACGACTGCAATTTTGCTTTGGACGTAGGTTTGTGTGGTGGCCCTGAAAAGGGCCGATTGTTGTGAGCCGGGCCGGCAAAGCGCGTTGCGTGCAGGGGAGCACGCAGCGCTGCTGGGCGGCGGGTCCGCGTGCCGATTGCCTGGCCTCTCTGTTTAGGCCTTCTTCTCGGTCTTCTTTGGCAGCAGGACGGCCTGGATGTTGGGCAGGACACCACCCTGTGCGATGGTGACGCCCGACAGGAGCTTGTTGAGCTCCTCGTCGTTGCGGATGGCAAGCTGCAGGTGGCGCGGGATGATGCGCGTCTTCTTGTTGTCGCGGGCCGCGTTTCCGGCCAGCTCGAGCACCTCAGCCGCGAGGTACTCCATGACGGCGGCGAGGTAGACGGGCGCCCCGGCGCCGACGCGCTCGGCGTAGTTTCCCTTGCGCAGGAGGCGGTGGATTCTGCCGACCGGGAACTGGAGCCCGGCCCTGCTGGAGCGGGACTTTGACTTGCCCTTGACTTTGCCTCCCTTTCCGCGTCCGGACATGGCGATGGGCTGTGGTGTGAAAACGAGACGAGACGAAGGACGGTGCGAGCCGCAGCGAGTCGAGCAGCGGAGTGGCGGCGCCGCCAGGGGTGGGGGTCCTTTATGCTCTCGGGTGCGGCGGCCGGTTGCGCTCGCGGCCCATTGGTCGGCGGCCGCAACGGGGCGAGCTGGTAAAGGTGCGGCGGCGGGGCGCGCTGGGTGCCAGCCACGCCAGTGCCACCAGTGCGGTGCCATTCCGAGTCGTGCGCGCGAGGTGAGCGGACGTTGTTATTACAGCGCTCGCATGCTAAGTGAGTTACGACTTGGAAGATTTCAGACTGCCGCTCTCTATCGAGCAGGCTTCCTTCTGGCTTGGAGCTCGCTTACTTGGTCGTCGTTAAATCAGGATTATGCCTCCGGGCTAGCCGGACGCTAGGGCGTTAGTTAGGGAATTTGGAGTACCAGGGCCCCATTCACGTTGGGTAAACCCGCGCACTCTGAGGCAAAGGCAGATTTCCTTTACTTCTGTTAGAAGAAAACACTTATTTAATAGGGCAAACCCAGCACTCCCGCCATGGAGTCCCACGGGACTCCCATGGCCGATGGGGAGACAACCCCCCAATCACTCATATCGCTACCATCCACATCATCCGCACAACTTGAGCAAAACCCACAAACAGACACTCACAACACAAACATGGTACCGGCTACCAACTCAGTAACAGGAAAGCGAAAAGCTACCTATGAAAACCAGACGATGACTCGAACCTCCAGCAACAAAAAGAAAACACAGGACAAATCAGAAGACATCACTCCTAACACTGAAACTGAAAATGACGAACAAATGGAGTACGAAGTACCCGTCTCCAACAAATTTGACGCCCTTCCCGACAACGACGAGGGTAACTCCCGAGCTGGCGAAAACCAACAGTCCACACAGACAAAGCGTTTGCGCATCCCGCCAATCGTAGTCAAGGACAATACCCACTACATGGACATAGTAAAATCTCTCCGAAACAAACTCAAAGGGGACCTCAAAACCAGAAGCCAAAGTGACACAATCACTTACCAATTCTCACACCCAGATGACTTCCTAGCCTTCAAGGAATATCTGAAAGAGAATAACGTCCAATACTACACTCACGACATGCACGTCTTCAAACCATTGAAGGTAGTGATTAAACGACTATTACCAACCATGGACCCCAAAGTCATCCAAGAGGTCCTCCTAGACCATAACTTACCAGTCATTAAAGTCGCACACATGACATCAATTGACGAAAACACCCAGAAAAAAGTAACGCTACGCCACTTCCAGGTCACACTCGAGAATACTGAAGAGGCAAAGCGAATTTACGATCTGAAGGCCATGTTCCACATGCAGGTGACAGTCGAAACCTACAGAGCCCCACAAGGCCTAACCCAATGTCACAACTGCCAGGGGTTTGGACACGGTTCACGCAACTGCACCCTTCGCCCAAACTGCGTAAAATGTGGGCAGCAACACAAAACTGCCGACTGCCAAAAGAAACCCGAAACGAAACCGACATGTTATCACTGCAAAGGGGAACACACGAGCAGCTTCAAAAAATGCCCAGTATACTTGAAACTCTTTCAAACACAACAAGAAAAAAGGACACAGAAAACCCCAGCACAGGACAGGTTGGAGGAAGAAAGAAACAAGCAAAAACTAAATCCCAACAACTTCCCAGCACTCCGAAAAACCAGAGGATGGGCACAATTACCAACGGCGCCCACATCAGAAAACAACGCAAACAACTCAGAATCATCCCCACAGCCAACAACAGGGATAGGAGCGGATATAGGAGAACTCCTAGGGTTCGTCACCCAATTCGACATTCCTAAAATTATGAATACAATTAGAACAACCGCCGAGCAGCTAAGACAAGCAACAGACACATTTACAAAAATCACAATTTTATTCCAAGCTGCTGTTAGCTTTCTCGGCGGCAAATAGACCAGTAAACATCATGAATTGGAATGCCAATGGCATATTAACTCAGAAGAACACCCTAGTAGAATTCCTGGATGAGCACAAAATAGATATTGCGCTCATCACAGAAACGCACCTTCAACCCGCACAGAACCTCAAAATCAGAAACTACAAAGTACTAAGGAACGATAGACCAAATAGACCAGGTGGAGGAACAGCCATCCTGGTCAAAAACAAAATAGTACACAGACAAATCACCTCACCGCATCTAACTCGTATGGAGTCAACAATAATAGAAACAAAGATATTCAACAAAACCATCACCATAGCTGCCGCCTACAATCCACCAGCTGGAAGGAGCATGCCAGAACAAGATCTGGAACTCCTAACCGACACACACCAATATGTTCTGATCGGTGGCGACCTAAATGCGAAACACAGATCCTGGAATTGTAATGCCACCAACACAAATGGCAGGACACTGCGCAGATTCCTGGACAACAACCCTAACATCTCTATCATAGCACCAGACAGGCCAACACACTACCACCACGATTCTAGATGCCGCCCAGATATACTGGATATCTTCCTATCCAAAAACCTAACATGGAACACAACAACAGAAGTGATCAATGACTTGGACTCAGACCACAATCCAGTAGTACTCGAAATAAACGGAAGTCTGGCAAACTTCCATGACAATCGCACCATAAATGACCACAACACAAACTGGATCAAGTACAACCGGCTACTTGAAGCAAACACCCCAGAACTACCCCCCCTTCAATCAAAAGCCCAAATCAATAGAGCAATAGACGAAATCACAACAATAATAAAAAACTGCAAGAGAAAATCCACCACAACGATAAAACACACAACAGGAAGAGACACACTACCACCGCACATCCGCAACCTAATAACAGAAAAAAGAAACATGAGGAAGAGGTGGCAAATCTTCAGAGACCCAGCAGATCGCCGCAAAACTGAGAAACTAGCCAAAAGGGTTAAAAGGGAACTCCAAAAACACCGCAATGAGGCATGGGAGGAAACCCTAAGTGAAGCCGGAAGAAACGAGGAAAAATTTTGGAGAATCCTCAAAACGCGTAAACTGAACGAAACATCGATACAGCCCCTTCATGGGGAACGCGGGATAGTATATGAACCCATAGATCGAGCAGAAACATTGGCGGACTCCCTGGAAAGGCAATTCCAGGCACCAGAAGCAGTGGACGACGAAAGTGATGACCACCAGGAAATGGTACTCAGGAGGGTAAATCGCATCCTGGGCGCCCCGATCAGAACATCATTCATTCCAGTACAACCTGAAATCATTTGCCATCACATCAAGTACATACATCAAAAGAAAGCAGCAGGCCCAGACTCCATACAACCGCAACTACTACATCACTTACCCCCAGCAACAATCGACTATTTGACCTCAATATACAATGCCTGCTTGAGACTACATTACTTTCCGAAACCATGGAAACAGGCACGCATAATCACACTCCCCAAACCAAACAAGGACCTACTATTTCCGCAAAATTACAGGCCAATCTCACTACTGGACTTCTTAGGCAAGATACTAGAAAAACTAATTCAAACCGAACTCAAGAAATTCCTCAAGGACAACAATATAATCATTGCAGAACAATTCGGTTTCCGTGAACAGCACAGCACAATCCATCAGGTGACCAGACTTGTCGAACATATATGTCAAGCCAGAAACATAAGACACAGCACAGGAGCAGTCTTACTTGACATAGAAAAGGCATTCGACAGAGTATGGCACCATGGCCTCATCTTCAAACTTCACCAACACAACTGCCCATCTCACCTCATCCACATAGTAGCATCATTCCTCCGAAACAGAACGTTTTATGTTCACACCTCAGGAGCGGCTAGCAATATCAGACCACTAGAGGCCGGAGTGCCACAAGGATCAGTCCTGGGCCCAATGCTCTACTCAATATACACAAACGACATCCCGAAACAACTAGGAGGACAACTATCCCTATTTGCTGATGATACCGCAGTATACCGCAGCAGTTCAAATCTTCAGTACATAGCCAGAAAAATAGAGCAACATCTCCAAACCATCCAGCAATGGGCAAACAAATGGAAAATTACAATCAATGCTGAGAAGACTCAGGCCATACTTTTTACCTACAAAATAATTCCACCCAATCTCCACATCACATTCAATGACAAAAACCTACCATGGACAGACTCTGTAAAATACCTCGGCATCAGACTGGACAAAAGATTGACATTTCGCGACCACGTCACAGATATATGCAACAAGGCCACAGGAACGATCTTCAGACTCTACCCAATCATAAAAGGAAACAGAATTAACATGAAAGCTAAAAAGAAAATTTTCAGAACCATCATTGAACCAGCAATCACCTACGGATCCGAAATCTGGTCAATGGCCGCAGACACAAACATTGGAAAAGTACAGAGAGTCCAGAACAAATATTACAGAATCGCTGCAGATGCAAGCCGGTACCAATCAAACAGAGACATATACACAATGCACACAATACAAAAAATACCAGAAATCATCCAAAGGAAATCAATAAAATTTTTCCATCAAACCTCAGACTCCAATCACTTGTTCATCAGGAATCTGGGACAAAATCCACCTAACCCCAGAACTAAATTCCCCATCATGACAACTACCAGGAACTACAACATACGCACTTAAACACAACATTTAAACCAAAAACATCATAACCACACAAAAATCAGAAGCAAAACACATACACACAATCACGACATCTAAACCCATCACTTCGATACCATCATCATCAGACAAAAGGCAGGGATCACACCAGATCCGATCCTTTGAACACAGGGGTACACTACCCATCAGACAACCTCCCGCTGGGTGCCACTGTGTGGGGAGACGCTGACTAGAGCGGAGCGCTTGCTACTGGTGTTGCTGCCGTACGTTCACGTTCTTGTTTGAGATGCCGCCCAAGACTAGCGGGAAGGCCGCCAAGAAGGCTGGCAAGGCTCAGAAGAACATTTCGAAGGGCGACAAGAAGAAGAAGCGCAAGAGGAAGGAGAGCTATGCCATCTACATCTACAAGGTGCTGAAGCAGGTGCACCCTGACACGGGCATCTCGTCGAAGGCGATGAGCATCATGAACAGCTTCGTGAACGACATTTTCGAGCGCATCGCGGCCGAGGCGTCCCGCCTGGCGCACTACAACAAGCGCTCGACCATCACGTCCCGCGAGATCCAGACCGCTGTGCGGCTGTTGCTGCCTGGCGAGCTGGCCAAGCACGCCGTGAGCGAGGGCACGAAGGCGGTGACCAAGTACACGAGCTCCAAGTAAGGAGGTGGCTCTGGAATGGAAGGAGAGAAGGCTCCTCCGTTGCGAGAGCGGCAAAAACGGCCCTTTTCAGGGCCACCAAATGGCCTTTGCGGGAAGGGCGGAATTGTTGTTGTTGTTGTTTTGTGTGTGAGTGGGTGGACGGCGGCAATAGCTACCGCTTTGGTTGCGACGCGACGGGGTGGGGTGGCCGATGCGATGAATTTGATTGATGGGGGCGCGTCGCGTGTTGCGGGGTACGGCCACGGTGTGACGTGGAATGGAGGCACGTGCGCACAACTCGTTGGTGTTACCTGTCTGCGAGGTGGGGGAAGTGCGATCGGTGATGTGTCCTTTGGATGGAGGTGCCGGTTAGTTACGTGACGGATGGAAACGAAACGCGATTGTTGGGAATGTCAGTGTGTAACGACGGCCGTTTTTTCGGGTCGGTTTGCACGCCATACATGGCGAGGGTGAGATGTGTCTGTAAATGCTGCAGCGTGGAGGCGTGTGAGTGACGTTTAAATGAACGCGCATTGAGACACCAATGTGTATTGCATTGTACGGGCGACACGCACGATGATGTACCTTCCCTCCGACTCTGATTTCGATAGTCGTGTCTGACTGACTGTGTCTGCTTGTGCGTACGACGCACGCACACCGACGTCGTCATTGAAGATGCATGCACGCGTGTCCAGTCCAGTGCAGTACAGTACAGTACAGTAAGCGCGACGCTAGAAGACGACGGTCGCTTTGGCGAATGTGCGCACACGTGTTTGTGTGTGTCGGTGATGTGGTCCGATCCGTCGCCTCTGGGAAACTGTCGATCGGCGCGGTACACCGGCATCACGCAACGGTACGTCTTGAACACCCGTCATACCGTCGCGCTGAGAACGGTTACCGAAAGGTGAACCTCTGTGATCGGTCGAATGTCTGGGCAGAACGTGAGGAGAGAATGGTGGAGGAAAGGACAGAGGGGAAGAAAAAAAGTAGAGAGAGAGAAAAAAGAAAAAAAAACCAAACAAAACGGAGAAACGCGGTGTAGAGCAACGGAACGTTCCCGTGTCGGAGGTGTATTGTAGCCGCACTGAAATGCGTGTAACGGCGCGGCGGCAAGTGTCTGCCGTGGTGAACGTTACCTTTGACGGCTGAATTGTGTGCGTTGCGTTGCGTTGCTTTGCTTTGCTTTCCCGGATGTGTATGTAACGTTCGTTGAGATGGTTCTGAGGAAGAATGTACGACAGTGCCCGTGCCGTCTATGTTCGTGTGCAAAGCCATTGTGTGTGTACGGAATGATGTCTGTAGGTGTTAGTGAACATGTTTTACCAGTGGGGGAAATGGATCGTCGATGGTTGCCGTCACGGTCGAGACAACGCACGCACCCTCCCTCCCTCCCTCCCTCCCTCCCTACATGAAGGTGTCGAGAAAGTGTGTTAACTGGGGTTTGTTTGTCTTTCGTTAAAGGGAAGGGACGAGAGAGAGAGAGAGAGAGAGAGAGAAGCGAAGTGGGGATAGTGCGTTCATTTTGTGTGTGTGTGTGTGTTGTTTCGAGAATTGCGTCCGGGAATGGCGGTGGGCGTGCCCTGCATGTGGCCCGGAAGGCTGTTCGTTTCGCGGTAGTGTGTGGACAGGGGAGGGGCACGCGTAACGCTGCTGGCATGGCATGGCATGGCATTCGGGAGATGGGAGGGGGCAAACGAAGAAAACAAGAAGCGGGGGCTATAAAGACGGGGAGGGGCGCGGTGTGGGTGGCTTGCGCTGCGCTCGGCTGGCGCGTGCGGCGTTGTTTTTGTGCAAAAGAAGAGAAAACGAATGGGTTGCCGGGAGGGGGCCGTTGTTGTGTTGTGGTGTAGCCGCAGACGCGGCTGTCAGTGAACGTGGTGAGACCGACGGATGCGGGAGGGGCGGGGGCGGTGGTGAGAGCGGGGAAAACACTAGAAGAAGGAGAAAAACGCTGCAACCAACATAAAATGAGGCGTTTGTAACCTGCCAGCAACAAAACAACAACAAAAAAAAGGTCTATCAACATTGAATGTAAATGGAAATGGACCCAAGTGTAACCTCCCCGCACAAATAGTCGTAAGTAAGTGAGTGCGTGAATGATGATAAAAATGTGCCAGAATGTTGTTAACGTCCCTAGAAAATGAACGAACGAAGATTGATGGGAAACGCGCGATAATATGATGAATGGAAATAATGAACCATGAACATCTCAAGAGACATAATTGAAAACCCGATAAACGTTGTAAGGGCAGCGCTGGCTGACCTTCGGCCCTGTATTCTGAAACGTCCCCCTTTGAACAACAATGTATACAAAACTGCGCTTAAAGTGACACACTATATTTTGAGCGCAACGCAATCTGACTATCAAAGATCCCTGCAAAAGAATGGCCCTGAGTAACATTAAAGTACACCTTTCGGAAATCACTTACCTCACAAAAATCGTCATTACTCGAAGTACGGCAATACAGCGAGCACCACTACTGCCAGCTAAATAAGAGATTCAAACTACGGAGGGCACTAACTACTGATAGGGATAGTTAGCAAAGTAAAGATTTTAATAGAGAACAACAAACAATGTATTTACCCTTAATATCATCACAAGTCATAATATATGTAATTTGAAAAGTCCGCCATATCTCTCCTCACATGCACCAGTGCTGGCGGCTCACCCCTAACTGCGCAACGGTACGCGCTGTTCACATCCAGCTATAGCAGGTTCATATGACAACAATGCAAACTGGCCACTGACTGCACACGGCACAGGCAGTGATTTTCACACAGAGCGCTACGTGGCATTACCAATAAAAAAAAATGTAAACAAACAGCCTACGTACAAATCAGAATAAAAAACAAAAAAAAAGAGCAAAAGATCGTTACGTCAATGAAAAAAAAAGGCAAAAGAGGAAACAAACTGCATCTATATGTGCTCTTAACTGTAGATACCTGTACACAGCTTCGTGCAATGAATGCCGGCTCACATTTAATTTTTTGATTGTTGGAGGAAATATTCTTTAAATGGAAATGAATGGTTTTACCTTTAAAAAAAAGTTACTTTGGAAACAAAGTATTATTGGGGCATTTTGTTGTGAAGAAAATAGTTACAATTGACATACATTATTAGATTTGCGCAATGCAGCTTCATTACCTTACCTTTTATAACAATATGCATCGTCCCGAACGGAGACCAGAGTCGCGAGAAGAGCACGCCGCCGCCCGCTCAGTACAATCGTCCACTCGCTAATACTGTCGTCGACTGACTACGACCTCTCCCGACCCGCCACATAGAGATGACAACTGTTCCTGCCGACCCGCTACGTGCCACTAGTGTCGTGTGGCGCAGACTAGCGACGATAAGAAACTCTCTGGTCAGAGATTGTGTGGTGCCTCGCCATCGCTGGTAATGAGTACATAGGTGTTTGAGCGCGCGTACCGGAACACGCAGTGCGGAGCCCAGAGACTGTGTTGTCGAGGCCGTCGACGCAGTGCATGTCGGTCGGTCGAGTGCGTGCGGGAGGGCAGAGAGGCAGCGTCGGCACGGAGATGCACGCACGGGGGCTGCGGCGTGGCGCGTTTGCGGTAGGCGCCTTTGGTGGCAACGGCCGGGACAAGCAGCGGTGTATGGTGTGGTGCGGGCCGGACAGGGGCGGCGGAGGAGGAGGAGGCGGCGGCGCGACGATGGCATTGGGGCGGAAACGGGGACGGCGACGGCGGATGTTGAGAGGCGTCACGCGCGGACCGACACAGACGCACAGATAGATAGATAGGAAGAAGAAGGGGCGGCTGGTGAGTGCAATTTAGGCGGTAGACACAAGAGGTCGGCACGGCATTTGCGTGATGTGGCGTTGTGACGGGGTGTGCTCGCTTGCCTCGTTTTGTTGATGCGCGCAGGAAGATGTGCAGAGCAGCGGCGGGCGGCTCGGTTCGGTTTGGCCCGGCGGGCCGCGCTGTTGTCGCGGACGTGAGCGCCCCCTGGCGGGTGGCCGGAGGCGGCGCGGCGTGTTGGACGTGTGGCTGGCGGCAGTGCACAATTGCGAGTGGCTGGCGGTGTGGCGGTTGGCGCGTCGGGCGGCCGAGAGAGAGGAGAGGGTATGTGTTTGCGGGCGCGTTTGCTGCGCGGCGTCGTGCAGGGAGGGCGGGCGCTTGTCGACTGTGAGTGTGTGTGACTGTGTGGCGAATTGGCGGCGTTGTGCTCCGGCCGAAGGCGTCGGGGAAAGGAGAGTTGGTCGTGATGTCATGTCGCGCCGTGTCATGTCTGCGAAACGGCTGCCGAGAGGTGTGGTGGTAGCGAGCCGGTCGGTGTCAGTGCGATGGGAATGTGCGTTTGGCGGTTTCGGTGTGCTTTTTGCGGCGTGAGAGTGGGGCGGGCGGGCAGGCGTGCTGTTGTTGGTTCCTTGTGTCTTGTGTGTAGCTTGATGGCAACGTGGAAGGACGCCTGTTTCCAGCCGTGCGTGTGGTTGTCGACGTTGACTGGTTTGGGGCGTGCCGTTGCACGTGCGTGTTTGGGTCGTTGGTGTGGTTTTGGCTGGCTGGCTGGCTGGCTGGCTGTGTGTACGGTGGATAGTGCAGTAGTTGTGTCGTTGCCACGGGCGTCGGGTGCGGCTGCGCGTAGTGGCGGAAAGGTGTCGCGTGACTTTGTGAATGGAGTGGGGCGGGGAAAGGAGCAGCGTGCCGCTGCGTCGTGGCCGTTAGCCAGAGGCTGTGCTTTGATAGTTTTGTGGACGGTTCGTGCGAGGCGATTTGTTGCCTGCCCTATGTTTGTTTGTTGTTTTTGGAGACGACGACTGGTTGGTGGCGTGCGCGCGAGCGAAGTGGCGGTGTGCGTTTCCCGTGCCGACTGCCGACTGCCGGCTGGCGACAGGTGCGCCGTCGGTGGGGTGGGTGGCCGGCACAAGTAGAGGCGGCGGCGTCGTTGCGGTGTGTTTGTGTTGTCGGCGACAGCTGTTTGTGCGGTGCGTGTGAATGGTGGTGCAAACGTGTGCTGGCGTTGAGGCTGCGACCGCGGCGTGTTGTTGGTTGATGTTGAACAGCGGCTGTGTGCGGTGGTGGTGTTGCCGCACGTGCATCCGGCCCGGCGCGGAAAGCGCAGTTGCGGCGGCCCTTCGGTGCCAGCCACGTCGCGTGAGCGGCGGGTTGCTCTGGTCGACACGTGGTGCTCTGGTTTGTTGTTTGGTGCCCTTTGGCCGGTGGGTGGTCCGTGTGTCTCGGTATCTGGTCGTGGTCGTGCTGCCCGTTTGTCGGCGTTGTCTGTGGCTTCGCTTTTGTTTTTGTTTTTGCGGCGTGCCGACGACCCGACGCGACCTTTACACCCAAAGTGTGGCGCCCGAAGGTGAACCAACGTAATCCGACCTCGGCGCTTAAGCTCTAAGCCTAAGCTGAGCGAACCGAACCTGTGTAGCGTTGCGTAGCGTGAGGTGAGGTGCGGTGAGGTCAGCCTCAGCGCCAAGTAAGCCAAGCTGTCCGGCCGTGAGGTGGGTGGGTAGGTAGGTGCGGCTGCTGCGGCCACCTGACGCCCGACGTGTGTTTGAATGCTTAACCTAAGTTTGAGGCTTAACCTAACCCAAGTGGCCTTAACCTAACCTAACCTAACCTCGGACGCCCGACGTGTGGTTTGAATGCTTAACCTAAGTTTGACGCTTAACCTAACACCGACCCTTAACCTAACCCAAGTGCCCCTAACCTAACCTAACCTAACCTTAATGTAACGTAACGTAACCTAACCTCTGACGCCTGACGTGTGTTTTGAATGCTTAACCTAACCCAAGTGCCCTTAACCTAACCCACGTCCACCGAACCTAACCGAGACGTGTGAACCTAATGTCTAACTCGTAACGCGTGATGTTGGCTGTCGTGTGTGCTGACGGCAGATTGGGTTGGTCTGTAGTTGCGGATTTCGGTTTGCCTCGGGCGAGGGGTTGGCTCGTAAGCGGCGAGGGGCGCTCCGGCGGAGCATGTTGCTTTGCAGGCGGCGCCCGTTTTTTGCGGCGGGCACAATTGAAATTGTTGGGAAACGAACGAAAGGGCTGTGAATGTTGGCGGGCGAGAGGAGGAGGACGTGGCCCGACGGCTGCGGGCCGATCGGGAAACGGTGGGAGGGCGATGGGGCGGCGGAGGTGCGTTTGCACGGCCGTCATCGCCGCACGCCTCCTCTTGTGTGGCTGTGGCGCCGGCCGCGCTGGCCGGGCTGCCGCGGCGACGGTGTGGGGCCTTTGCCGAAGGTTTGGCCATTGTGGCCGGTCGCCGGCTGGGGCTGTGGGGGCGGCATTTGGGCGTGGGCGGCGATTCTCGGCGGGCCGACCCAGGCTGTAGCGCGCGGTGGCTGCAGTTTGGCCGTGGTTTGCGGCGCTGCCGTGGCGACTGGTTGGCGACTGTGGTGTGGCTGTGTGTAGCCCCATCCTCGGTGGTTTGAAAGGCGCGGGTGGTTGTGGCGCAGGTGTGGGGCTGCTCCGCACAGGCTGTCGGACGTTGGGCGGTAGCAAGCGCGGGAGGCGCGGCGCGGCGGCGCGCAGAGTGGCGGCCGCTCTCTCGGCCGTCCGCGCCCGCCCGCGACACTGGCTGGGCCTGTGGCGCGAGGCGGCTATTCCTCTGCTGTGCGCTCCGCTCGCTGCGTGTCTCTTCTCGCTCTCGCTGCTCGCTGTGTTGTGTGTTAACGCGCGTCGTCGAAATGGCAGATCAGGCGGCTACGAACGAGACTGCTGCGGCACCCGCCGCCACCGGCACTACGAAGAAGGCAAAGTCTGCGTCGTCTGCGAAGAAGCCGCGCGCCAAGCCTGCGCACCCGCGCACCTCTGAGATGGTGACGGCCGCCATCAAGAGTCTGAAGGAGCGCGGCGGATCGTCGCTGCAGGCGATCAAGAAGTACATTGCCGCGCACTACAAGCTGGACGCGGAGAAGCTGGCGCCGTTTATCAAGAAGTACCTCAAGTCGGCCGTGGTGGCGGGCGAGCTGGTGCAGACGAAGGGGAAGGGCGCGTCCGGCTCTTTCAAGCTTGCCGGCGCCGGCGGCGGGGCGGCTGAGGGCGGCAAGGCTCGTGCTGGCGGTGCCAAGAAGAAGCGCGCCGCTCCGGCCAGCAAGGAGAAGAAGGGTGCCCGTGCGGCCGGCGCAAAGAAGGCTGGTGGCGTGAAGGCGGCGACTGGTCGGAAGGCGGGCGCCGCCAAGAAGGCGTCTGCGGCGTCGGCCGCTCCCGCCGGTGCGAAGAAGGCGGCTGCTGCCAAGCCGGCCAAGGCCAAGTCGCCGTCGAAGGCGAAGAAGGCCGCCAAGGTTCCGACGAAGAAGCCGAAGGCGCCGCGCCCGAAGAAGGCGACGACGCCGTCTAAGGCGAAGGCGTCGCCCAAGAAGAAGAAGTAGAGGAGAAGAAGAAAGGAATGGGAAAGGAAAGGAAGGGTTGGCGGTTGACTCCGTCGTCCCCACCCCCCCCCCGTCCCCGTCGTCTAGTGGCGCGCAAGAGACGCGCGGCCCAAAACGGCCCTTCTCAGGGCCATCAAAGCACGTCGGGAAGGTTTTGATTGTCGTGTTGCGGTGTGGTTGTGCCGTCTGGCGTTTCTGTATGCCCGTGTGTGGATACTGTTTGCGTGCCGTGGTGGTTGGATTGCGGGGGGTCGGTGGCGGGTGCGGGCGGCGGTAGCGGTTGCTTGTCGCCGTTTTTGGTCGCGGCCGGCCGACGGTTGGTTTGTGTCATGTTGTTTGAATACTTTGGTTTGTCTGTCTGTTTGCCTGCCTTCTCCTCGGATGTGTCTTGTCTTGGTTGTGTGTGTGTTCTTGCAACGGGGGCGGGGGACGTTGAGATGTGGAAAGGGTCGGTGGCGTTGGACGAGCCTGCGTGCCTGGCTGGCCGTTGGTGCGGGTTTTTTGTTTTGTTTGTTTGTTTCGAAACGAAGCGGCGGCCGGCCAGCCACCCGTGTGGTTGACGGCGTCGGCCGATGGGTGTTGTGCGCTTTGAGCGCCGCGCCGGGGAGGGATGATGTTGATTGATTGTTGCGCGCGCCAGCAAGCTGGCAGAGGAGAGCGGCTGTGGCGGACGGACGGGAAGTGGAAGCGGTGTTTTGTCTTTGGTTCTCTGGTTGTGGGGCGAGAGGCGACCGACAAAGTTTGCTCGCGACGGAGTGATGTTAGTGGCCCTTAAAAGGGCCGTTTTGTTTGTTTGCGTGCGTGGGCGGTGCCCAGCGGCTGGCGCGGTGTTTAGGCGCGCTCGCCGCGGATGCGGCGCGCGAGCTGGATGTCCTTGGGCATGATGGTGACGCGCTTGGCGTGGATTGCGCACAGGTTGGTGTCTTCGAAGAGGCCGACGAGGTAGGCCTCGCTGGCCTCCTGCAGGGCCATGACCGCGGAGCTCTGGAAGCGCAGGTCGGTCTTGAAGTCCTGGGCGATCTCGCGCACTAGGCGCTGGAATGGCAGCTTGCGGATGAGCAGCTCTGTGCTCTTCTGGTAGCGCCTGATTTCTCGCAGGGCGACGGTGCCCGGCCTGTAGCGGTGGGGCTTCTTGACGCCGCCGGTGGCGGGCGCGCTCTTCCTCGCCGCCTTGGTGGCGAGCTGTTTGCGCGGCGCCTTTCCGCCGGTGGACTTGCGGGCCGTTTGCTTTGTGCGGGCCATAGCGGTAGCGGAGCGGCGTGGAGGCGAGCGAGGTGCTGCGTCGGGTGCTGCCTTGACGACACGGGCGCGCGCCAGCCACCGTGGTGCGCTTATATGCCCTCGGTTGCGCGTGGTGGGGGGAGGGCGGGCCAGAGTCTATATAGGGGGGCTGGCGCGGGCGTGCGGCCTGCTCCCCCTTTGTACGTCAAGTGCAAAGGCGCGTGGACAGCGCTGTTCGACACCATCACGAATTGCGCTCGGAACGAGGTGGTCTACGAGTCTGTCGATACAGACTCGCTGATCTGCGTTCGAGCTGCAAACGTGGCCGACCACAGGGCGATCAAGGTCGCAGTGGCCGACCACGTCGTCGACGCACCGCCGGCGCGTGATAAGGTACCTTCCGTGGGAAGGGTGAAGACGACCAAGGCACTCCTCAGGGGGTTGCCTTGGTGCTGTGACGAGGCAGCGGTCCGGGAAGGGCTGCTGCGAGCCGGGTTTGGTTGCGCAACCGCAAGGTTGCACAACCGGACCAACAGGAAGAGGGCGCCGCTCTATGCCGTGACCGTGCAAACGGTCGACGGCGGGAGTGACATCTTCGACTTGCGGAAGTTGCTGGGCTTCCCGGTGACGACGGAGGCTCTCCCGACCGCCATGGACCCTCTGCCCCAGTGCTTCAGGTGCCAGGGCGAGGGCCATGTAGCGAAGTATTGCCGCAACGCAGCGCGGTGCGTCAAGTGCTCAGGCGAGCACGACAGCCGCGCCTGCGACCGCGGCAGCAACGCTCTGCCGACTTGTGTCCGGTGTGGCGGCCCGCACGTCGCCAGTTGGCGCGGTTGTGCGGCTTTCTCAAGTCGCAGCCGTGCCGGGGGCGGCGAAGCGGCCGCGGCCGTACCGACGCAGCAGCAGAAGAGAAGACGACGTCGGAAACGGCGTAGGGCGCAGAACAGCCCGGCGCAGCTGAGGAACGGCGCAGCAGCAGATCCACCTGCCAGGGGCAGGGACGGCCGCTCGGAAACGGGCAGCCAGGACGCAGCTCGCCCTCCCGCGAAGAAGTGCGACCTCGACCTCGGGGCCGCCGTGAAGGAGGCCACAGCAGCCCTCAAAGCCGTCATGGCGGCGGAGAGGGCTGCCTTCGCAGCCGCCTTGGCTGCAGAGAAGGAAGAGGCCTTGAGGCAACTGCGTGCAGTCTTCGCCCAAGGCCACAGCGCAGTCGTACCTGCGCCTATCCCAGCGGTTGCCCCAGCAGCACCGCAGGTGAAAGGTGCAAAAGCTAATAGGGCAGTCTTCATCGCACAAGCGTCGCCAAGCTGCCGCGCCGAACTTTTATGTTACAGGGAGTAAGCCACCGCCGCCGGCCCAGGAGACTTCTAGCGAGCCCAGCCGCAGCACCGGACTGACCCAGCTAACGACACGACCACGCAGTACATAGGTAACGTTGCACGGTACCTCACGCTAACCACTCCTCACCTTGCATGCTCTGTCGCAGCTAGCAAGCCGCTACTGCCCTTATTACCCGTCCTACTGTCGCAGAGGTTTTTTTCCCTTGGCGCTGGCCTTGGCACTTTTTTCCCTCTGCTCTTACAACCGCTACCCTTCGATCGTTTTCGACCACTATCTATCTCCGATGGACCATGTTAATGAGTAGTCTTACCCAGACGCATGGATAACATCACAGCCTGCATCCTGTGACGCCTGATTCAAATACTAACATGCTTACGGAGGTGACAGTAGAACTTTTGGTTTGGTCACCACGTTGGTGCGGGCGTGGAGGGGCCCCATCCTATATATTTTTTTTGCGCTGGGCGCAGACCGTAGCCGACTCGCTAGCGCCGGGTGAGGAGCCAGCCGCTGCAGCAGACGTTTTGCTTGCCTGAGCTTTTTTGAGGATTTAGAAGAGATGACTGGCCGCGGCAAGGGAGGAAAGGGGCTCGGCAAGGGTGGCGCCAAGCGGCACCGCAAGGTGTTGCGCGACAACATCCAGGGCATCACGAAGCCCGCGATCCGCCGCCTGGCTCGCAGGGGCGGCGTGAAGCGCATCTCTGGTCTGATCTACGAGGAGACCCGCGGAGTGCTGAAGGTGTTCCTGGAGAACGTGATCCGCGACGCGGTGACGTACACTGAGCACGCCAAGCGCAAGACTGTGACGGCCATGGACGTGGTGTACGCCCTGAAGAGGCAGGGGCGCACCCTGTACGGTTTCGGCGGTTAGGCGCGTCGCAGCCGGTGTGCTGTGCCGCGTTGGCCTTCCCGCGGCCGTGGGAGAGACGAAAACGGCCCTTTTCAGGGCCACCACACTGTTCGGAAATTGAAAAGTGCGAAAGAGTCTGTGTTGTTGCTGCGTGTGTTGCCTGCCTGCCTGCCTGCCTGCCTTCTTTCTTTCATTCTTCATTTCGTTTTCGTTTGACTGACGTGACGTGACTGGGAGAAAGGAAAGGAAGCGGGTCTTGTGGCTGTGTGTGCGAGAGAGGGCGTTTTGTGTTTGCTTTGTTTATCGATCGATGGAGATGCCGGGCTGTGTGTTGTTGTTGTTGTTGTTGTTGTTGTGCGAGAGGCGGTGAATATTTGCGCGGTTTGGCTGTGTGTGTTTGCGGCGGCGTTGGAGTTGCCGAGGCAAGGCGTGCCGATAGGCGGCCGGATCAGCTGTTTCGTTTGTTTGGGGCGCGCGGGAGTGGAGGGCGGTGTGTCGACACGCTCCTCTCGCAGTGGTCATTATTGCTGTCGTTGTCTTGTCGTTTGGAAGGCGACTGTGCGTGCGTGGAGGTGCTTGAGGCAAACGAAACAAAACAAGGTGTGTGTGTGTGTGTGTGTGTGTGTGTGTTGGGCCACACGGGCTGTGGACGACAAGATGGCGGCGGCTCTTCTTGTTCTTCTCTCTTTTAGTCCTCTTACCGTTAGAGGGGGAGTTGGTGGAGGTTATTGTCGCCTGTGGACATTTGCTCCTCTTTTCTGTGTGTTGTTCTTATCTTCGGTACTGTGCTTGTTTTCGGACGTTGCTGTTTGTTGAGAGTGATTATGTGTTCTGTCTGTGCTACTGCTGGAGCAGCGACTCTCGGGTCTTGCACATCTGTCCCTGTGGTGTTCATATCGCCCAAGGGTCAAGACGTAACAGTCATTTTCTGACTTCCGCGCGGTGGCGTAGAACGCTTGTGCCAGGGCGCGGAATCGTGTTGTGAGTGGTTCTATGCAGGTCTGCCGCGGGGACGTGTAAGGCCCGTCGTAGAGCGCTCTGCTTTGGACCCTTCTGTAGGCGATGCATCGTCGATCTGGCTGCACAGCCCCATACAGGGCGCGCATATTCCAGTATCGCTACGCCTGTTGCGGGGTCGAGGGAACAGGGTACAGGATCTGCATCCTGGCGTGAGCGTTTGTGCCAAGTTCCCCTATGTGACACTTGGATGTCAGGCGTGACACCGAGGTACCTCGCAGAATTTCTCCCCCCTGCAATCGTAGCAGTTGGTATGGTCTTGTTGCCGGCGGCGGCTGTGGAAGTGAAGTTAAAGTAAAGTGCGGCGAGGACGACTGCAATTTTGCTTTGGACGTAGGTTTGTGTGGTGGCCCTGAAAAGGGCCGATTGTTGTGAGCCGGGCCGGCAAAGCGCGTTGCGTGCAGGGGAGCACGCAGCGCTGCTGGGCGGCGGGTCCGCGTGCCGATTGCCTGGCCTCTCTGTTTAGGCCTTCTTCTCGGTCTTCTTTGGCAGCAGGACGGCCTGGATGTTGGGCAGGACACCACCCTGTGCGATGGTGACGCCCGACAGGAGCTTGTTGAGCTCCTCGTCGTTGCGGATGGCAAGCTGCAGGTGGCGCGGGATGATGCGCGTCTTCTTGTTGTCGCGGGCCGCGTTTCCGGCCAGCTCGAGCACCTCAGCCGCGAGGTACTCCATGACGGCGGCGAGGTAGACGGGCGCCCCGGCGCCGACGCGCTCGGCGTAGTTTCCCTTGCGCAGGAGGCGGTGGATTCTGCCGACCGGGAACTGGAGCCCGGCCCTGCTGGAGCGGGACTTTGACTTGCCCTTGACTTTGCCTCCCTTTCCGCGTCCGGACATGGCGATGGGCTGTGGTGTGAAAACGAGACGAGACGAAGGACGGTGCGAGCCGCAGCGAGTCGAGCAGCGGAGTGGCGGCGCCGCCAGGGGTGGGGGTCCTTTATGCTCTCGGGTGCGGCGGCCGGTTGCGCTCGCGGCCCATTGGTCGGCGGCCGCAACGGGGCGAGCTGGTAAAGGTGCGGCGGCGGGGCGCGCTGGGTGCCACTGTGTGGGGAGACGCTGACTAGAGCGGAGCGCTTGCTACTGGTGTTGCTGCCGTACGTTCACGTTCTTGTTTGAGATGCCGCCCAAGACTAGCGGGAAGGCCGCCAAGAAGGCTGGCAAGGCTCAGAAGAACATTTCGAAGGGCGACAAGAAGAAGAAGCGCAAGAGGAAGGAGAGCTATGCCATCTACATCTACAAGGTGCTGAAGCAGGTGCACCCTGACACGGGCATCTCGTCGAAGGCGATGAGCATCATGAACAGCTTCGTGAACGACATTTTCGAGCGCATCGCGGCCGAGGCGTCCCGCCTGGCGCACTACAACAAGCGCTCGACCATCACGTCCCGCGAGATCCAGACCGCTGTGCGGCTGTTGCTGCCTGGCGAGCTGGCCAAGCACGCCGTGAGCGAGGGCACGAAGGCGGTGACCAAGTACACGAGCTCCAAGTAAGGAGGTGGCTCTGGAATGGAAGGAGAGAAGGCTCCTCCGTTGCGAGAGCGGCAAAAACGGCCCTTTTCAGGGCCACCAAATGGCCTTTGCGGGAAGGGCGGAATTGTTGTTGTTGTTGTTTTGTGTGTGAGTGGGTGGACGGCGGCAATAGCTACCGCTTTGGTTGCGACGCGACGGGGTGGGGTGGCCGATGCGATGAATTTGATTGATGGGGGCGCGTCGCGTGTTGCGGGGTACGGCCACGGTGTGACGTGGAATGGAGGCAAGTGCGATCGGTGATGTGTCCTTTGGATGGAGGTGCCGGTTAGTTACGTGACGGATGGAAACGAAACGCGATTGTTGGGAATGTCAGTGTGTAACGACGGCCGTTTTTTTCGGGTCGGTTTGCACGCCATACATGGCGAGGGTGAGATGTGTCCTGTAAATGCTGCAGCGTGGAGGCGTGTGAGTGACGTTTAAATGAACGCGCATTGAGACACCAATGTGTATTGCATTGTACGGGCGACACGCACGATGATGTACCTTCCCTCCGACTCTGATTTCGATAGTCGTGTCTGACTGACTGTGTCTGCTTGTGCGTACGACGCACGCACACCGACGTCGTCATTGAAGATGCATGCACGCGTGTCCAGTCCAGTGCAGTACAGTACAGTACAGTAAGCGCGACGCTAGAAGACGACGGTCGCTTTGGCGAATGTGCGCACACGTGTTTGTGTGTGTCGGTGATGTGGTCCGATCCGTCGCCTCTGGGAAACTGTCGATCGGCGCGGTACAACCGGCATCACGCAACGGTACGTCTTGAACACCCGTCATAACCGTCGCGCTGAGAACGGTTACCGAAAGGTGAACCTCTGTGATCGGTCGAATGTCTGGGCAGAACGTGAGGAGAGAATGGTGGAGGAAAGGACAGAGGGGAAGAAAAAAAGTAGAGAGAGAGAAAAAAGAAAAAAAAACCAAACAAAACGGAGAAACGCGGTGTAGAGCAACGGAACGTTCCCGTGTCGGAGGTGTATTGTAGCCGCACTGAAATGCGTGTAACGGCGCGGCGGCAAGTGTCTGCCGTGGTTGAACGTTACCTTTGACGGCTGAATTGTGTGCGTTGCGTTGCGTTGCTTTGCTTTGCTTTCCCGGATGTGTATGTAACGTTCGTTGAGATGGTTCTGAGGAAGAATGTACGACAGTGCCCGTGCCGTCTATGTTCGTGTGCAAAGCCCATTGTGTGTGTACGGAATGATGTCTGTAGGTGTTAGTGAACATGTTTTACCAGTGGGGGAAATGGATCGTCGATGGTTGCCGTCACGGTCGAGACAACGCACGCACCCTCCCTCCCTCCCTCCCTCCCTCCCTACATGAAGGTGTCGAGAAAGTGTGTTAACTGGGGTTTGTTTGTCTTTCGTTAAAGGGAAGGGACGAGAGAGAGAGAGAGAGAGAGAGAGAAGCGAAGTGGGGATAGTGCGTTCATTTTGTGTGTGTGTGTGTGTTGTTTCGAGAATTGCGTCCGGGAATGGCGGTGGGCGTGCCCTGCATGTGGCCCGGAAGGCTGTTCGTTTCGCGGTAGTGTGTGGACAGGGGAGGGGCACGCGTAACGCTGCTGGCATGGCATGGCATGGCATTCGGGGAGATGGGAGGGGGCAAACGAAGAAAAACAAGAAGCGGGGGCTATAAAGACGGGGAGGGCGCGGTGTGGGGTGGCTTGCGCTGCCGCTCGGCTGGCGCGTGCGGCGTTGGTTTTTGTGCAAAAGAAGAGAAAACGAATGGGTTGCCGGGAGGGGGGCCGTTGTTGTGTTGTGGTGTAGCCGCAGACGCGGCTGTCAGTGAACGTGGTGAGACCGACGGATGCGGGAGGGGCGGGGGGCGGTGGTGGAGAGCGGGGAAAACACTAGAAGAAGGAGAAAACGCTGCAACAACATAAAATGAGGCGTTTGTAACCTGCCAGCAACAAAACAACAACAAAAAAAAGGTCTATCAACATTGAATGTAAATGGAAATGGACCCAAGTGTAACCTCCCCGCACAAATAGTCGTAAGTAAGTGAGTGCGTGAATGATGATAAAAATGTGCCAGAATGTTGTTAACGTCCCTAGAAAAATGAACGAAACGAAGATTGATGGGAAACGCGCGATAATATGATGAATGGAAATAATGAACCATGAACATCTCAAGAGACATAATTGAAAACCCGATAAACGTTGTAAGGGCAGCGCTGGCTGACCTTCGGCCCTGTATTCTGAAACGTCCCCCCTTTGAACAACAATGTATACAAAACTGCGCTTAAAGTGACACACTATATTTTGAGCGCAACGCAATCTGACTATCAAAGATCCCTGCAAAAGAATGGCCCTGAGTAACATTAAAGTACACCTTTCGGAAATCACTTACCTCACAAAAATCGTCATTACTCGAAGTACGGCAATACAGCGAGCACCACTACTGCCAGCTAAATAAGAGATTCAAACTACGGAGGGCACTAACTACTGATAGGGATAGTTAGCAAAGTAAAGATTTTAATAGAGAACAACAAACAATGTATTTACCCTTAATATCATCACAAGTCATAATATATGTAATTTGAAAAGTCCGCCATATCTCTCCTCACATGCACCAGTGCTGGCGGCTCACCCCTAACTGCGCAACGGTACGCGCTGTTCACATCCAGCTATAGCAGGTTCATATGACAACAATGCAAACTGGCCACTGACTGCACACGGCACAGGCAGTGATTTTCACACAGAGCGCTACGTGCATTACCAATAAAAAAAAATGTAAACAAACAGCCTACGTACAAATCAGAATAAAAAACAAAAAAAAAGAGCAAAAGATCGTTACGTCAATGAAAAAAAAAGGCAAAAGAGGAAACAAACTGCATCTATATGTGCTCTTAACTGTAGATACCTGTACACAGCTTCGTGCAATGAATGGCCGGCTCACATTTAATTTTTTGATTGTTGGAGGAAATATTCTTTAAATGGAAATGAATGGTTTTACCTTTAAAAAAAAGTTACTTTGGAAACAAAGTATTATTGGGGCATTTTGTTGTGAAGAAAATAGTTACAATTGACATACATTATTAGATTTGCGCAATGCAGCTTCATTACCTTACCTTTTATAACAATATGCATCGTCCCGAACGGAGACCAGAGTCGCGAGAAGAGCACGCCGCCGCCCGCTCAGTACAATCGTCCACTCGCTAATACTGTCGTCGACTGACTACGACCTCTCCCCGACCCGCCACATAGAGATGAACAACTGTTCCTGCCGACCCGCTACGTGCCACTAGTGTCGTGTGGCGCAGACTAGCGACGATAAGAAACTCTCTGGTCAGAGATTGTGTGGTGCCTCGCCATCGCTGGTAATGAGTACATAGGTGTTTGAGCGCGCGTACCGGAACACGCAGTGCGGAGCCCAGAGACTGTGTTGTCGAGGCCGTCGACGCAGTGCATGTCGGTCGGTCGAGTGCGTGCGGGAGGGCAGAGAGGCAGCGTCGGCACGGAGATGCACGCACGGGGGCTGCGGCGTGGCGCGTTTGCGGTAGGCGCCTTGGTGGCAACGGCCGGGACAAGCAGCGGTGTATGGTGTGGTGCGGGCCGGACAGGGGCGGCGGAGGAGGAGGAGGGCGGCGGCGCGACGATGGCATTGGGGCGGGAAACGGGGACGGCGACGGCGGATGTTGAGAGGCGTCACGCGCGGACCGACACAGACGCACAGATAGATAGATAGGAAGAAGAAGGGGCGGCTGGTGAGTGCAATTTTAGGCGGTAGACACAAGAGGTCGGCACGGCATTTGCGTGATGTGGCGTTGTGACGGGGTGTGCTCGCTTGCCTCGTTTTGTTGATGCGCGCAGGAAGATGTGCAGAGCAGCGGCGGGCGGCTCGGTTCGGTTTGGCCCGGCGGGCCGCGCTGTTGTCGCGGACGTGAGCGCCCCCTGGCGGGTGGCCGGAGGCGGCGCGGCGTGTTGGACGTGTGGCTGGCGGCAGTGCACAATTGCGAGTGGCTGGCGGTGTGGCGGTTGGCGCGTCGGGCGGCCGAGAGAGAGGAGAGGGTATGTGTTTGCGGGCGCGTTTGCTGCGCGGCGTCGTGCAGGGAGGGCGGGCGCTTGTCGACTGTGAGTGTGTGTGACTGTGTGGCGAATTGGCGGCGTTGTGCTCCGGCCGAAGGCGTCGGGGAAAGGAGAGTTGGTCGTGATGTCATGTCGCCGCCGTGTCAATGTCTGCGAAACGGCTGCCCGAGAGGTGTGGTGGTAGCGAGCCGGTCGGTGTCAGTGCGATGGGAATGTGCGTTTGGCGGTTTCGGTGTGCTTTTTGCGGCGTGAGAGTGGGGCGGGCGGGCAGGCGTGCTGTTGTTGGTTCCTTGTGTCTTGTGTGTAGCTTGATGGCAACGTGGAAGGACGCCTGTTTCCAGCCGTGCGTGTGGTTGTCGACGTTGACTGGTTTGGGGCGTGCCGTTGCACGTGCGTGTTTTGGGTCGTTGGTGTGGTTTTGGCTGGCTGGCTGGCTGGCTGGCTGTGTGTACGGTGGATAGTGCAGTAGTTGTGTCGTTGCCACGGGCGTCGGGTGCGGCTGCGCGTAGTGGCGGAAAGGTGTCGCGTGACTTTGTGAATGGGAGTGGGGCGGGGAAAGGAGCAGCGTGCCGCTGCGTCGTGGCCGTTAGCCAGAGGCTGTGCTTTGATAGTTTTGTGGACGGTTCGTGCGAGGCGATTTGTTTGCCTGCCCTATGTTTGTTTGTTGTTTTTGGAGACGACGACTGGTTGGTGGCGTGCGCGCGAGCGAAGTGGCGGTGTGCGTTTCCCGTGCCGACTGCCGACTGCCGGCTGGCGACAGGTGCGCCGTCGGTGGGGTGGGTGGCCGGCACAAGTAGAGGCGGCGGCGTCGTTGCGGTGTGTTTGGTGTTGTCGGCGACAGCTGTTTGTGCGGTGCGTGTGAATGGTGGTGCAAACGTGTGCTGGCGTTGAGGCTGCGACCGCGGCGTGTTGTTGGTTGATGTTGAACAGCGGCTGTGTGCGGTGGTGGTGTTGCCGCACGTGCATCCGGCCCGGCGCGGAAAGCGCAGTTGCGGCGGCCCTTCGGTGCCAGCCACGTCGCGTGAGCGGCGGGTTGCTCCTGGTCGACACGTGGTGCTCTGGTTTGTTGTTTGGTGCCCTTTGGCCGGTGGGTGGTCCGTGTGTCTCGGTATCTGGTCGTGGTCGTGCTGCCCGTTTGTCGGCGTTGTCCTGTGGCTTCGCTTTTGTTTTTGTTTTTGCGGCGTGCCGACGACCCGACGCGACCTTTACACCCAAAGTGTGGCGCCCGAAGGTGAAACCAACGTAATCCGACCTCGGCGCTTAAGCTCTAAGCCTAAGCTGAGCGAACCGAACCTGTGTAGCGTTGCGTAGCGTGAGGTGAGGTGCGGTGAGGGTCAGCCTCAGCGCCAAGTAAGCCAAGCTGTCCGGCCGTGAGGTGGGTGGGTAGGTAGGTGCGGCTGCTGCGGCCACCTGACGCCCGACGTGTGTTTGAATGCTTAACCTAAGTTTGAGGCTTAACCTAACCCAAGTGGCCTTAACCTAACCTAACCTAACCTCGGGACGCCCGACGTGTGGTTTGAATGCTTAACCTAAGTTTGGACGCTTAACCTAACACCGACCCTTAACCTAACCCAAGTGCCCCTAACCTAACCTAACCTAACCTTAATGTAACGTAACGTAACCTAACCTCTGACGCCTGACGTGTGTTTTGAATGCTTAACCTAACCCAAGTGCCCTTAACCTAACCCACGTCCACCGAACCTAACCGAGACGTGTGAACCTAATGTCTAACTCGTAACGCGTGATGTTGGCTGTCGTGTGTGCTGACGGCAGATTGGGTTGGTCTGTAGTTGCGGATTTCGGTTTGCCTCGGGCGAGGGGTTGGCTCGTAAGCGGCGAGGGGCGCTCCGGCGGAGCATGTTGCTTTGCAGGCGGCGCCCGTTTTTTGCGGCGGGCACAATTGAAATTGTTGGGAAACGAACGAAAGGGCTGTGAATGTTGGCGGGCGAGAGGAGGAGGACGTGGCCCGACGGCTGCGGGCCGATCGGGAAACGGTGGGAGGGGCGATGGGGCGGCGGAGGTGCGTTTGCACGGCCGTCATCGCCGCACGCCTCCTCTTGTGTGGCTGTGGCGCCGGCCGCGCTGGCCGGGCTGCCGCGGCGACGGTGTGGGGCCTTTGCCGAAGGTTTGGCCATTGTGGCCGGTCGCCGGCTGGGGCTGTGGGGGCGGCATTTGGGCGTGGGCGGCGATTCTCGGCGGGCCGACCCAGGCTGTAGCGCGCGGTGGCTGCAGTTTGGCCCGTGGTTTGCGGCGCTGCCGTGGCGACTGGTTGGCGACTGTGGTGTGGCTGTGTGTAGCCCCATCCTCGGTGGTTTGAAAGGCGCGGGTGGTTGTGGCGCAGGTGTGGGGCTGCTCCGCACAGGCTGTCGGACGTTGGGCGGTAGCAAGCGCGGGAGGCGCGGCGCGGCGGCGCGCAGAGTGGCGGCCGCTCTCTCGGCCGTCCGCGCCCGCCCGCGACACTGGCTGGGCCTGTGGCGCGAGGCGGCTATTCCTCTGCTGTGCGCTCCCGCTCGCTGCGTGTCTCTTCTCGCTCTCGCTGCTCGCTGTGTTGTGTGTTAACGCGCGTCGTCGAAATGGCAGATCAGGCGGCTACGAACGAGACTGCTGCGGCACCCGCCGCCACCGGCACTACGAAGAAGGCAAAGTCTGCGTCGTCTGCGAAGAAGCCGCGCGCCAAGCCCTGCGCACCCGCGCACCTCTGAGATGGTGACGGCCGCCATCAAGAGTCTGAAGGAGCGCGGCGGATCGTCGCTGCAGGCGATCAAGAAGTACATTGCCGCGCACTACAAGGCTGGACGCGGAGAAGCTGGCGCCGTTTATCAAGAAGTACCTCAAGTCGGCCGTGGTGGCGGGCGAGCTGGTGCAGACGAAGGGGAAGGGCGCGTCCGGCTCTTTCAAGCTTGCCGGCGCCGGCGGCGGGGCGGCTGAGGGCGGCAAGGCTCGTGCTGGCGGTGCCAAGAAGAAGCGCGCCGCTCCGGCCAGCAAGGAGAAGAAGGGTGCCCGTGCGGCCGGCGCAAAGAAGGCTGGTGGCGTGAAGGCGGCGACTGGTCGGAAGGCGGGCGCCGCCAAGAAGGCGTCTGGCGGCGTCGGCCGCTCCCGCCGGTGCGAAGAAGGCGGCTGCTGCCAAGCCGGCCAAGGCCAAGTCGCCCGTCGAAGGCGAAGAAGGCCGCCAAGGTTCCGACGAAGAAGCCGAAGGCGCCGCGCCCGAAGAAGGCGACGACGCCGTCTAAGGCGAAGGCGTCGCCCAAGAAGAAGAAGTAGAGGAGAAGAAGAAAGGAATGGAAAGGAAAGGAAGGGTTGGCGGTTGACTCCGTCGTCCCCACCCCCCCCCCGTCCCCGTCGTCTAGTGGCGCGCAAGAGACGCGCGGCCCAAAACGGCCCTTCTCAGGGCCATCAAAGCACGTCGGGAAGGTTTTGATTGTCGTGTTGCGGTGTGGTTGTGCCGTCTGGCGTTTCTGTATGCCCGTGTGTGGATACTGTTTGCGTGCCGTGGTGGTTGGATTGCGGGGGGTCGGTGGCGGGTGCGGGCGGCGGTAGCGGTTGCTTGTCGCCGTTTTTGGTCGCGGCCGGCCGACGGTTGGTTTGTGTCATGTTGTTTGAATACTTTGGTTTGTCTGTCTGTTTGCCTGCCTTCTCCTCGGATGTGTCTTGTCCTTGGTTGTGTGTGTGTTCTTGCAACGGGGGCGGGGGACGTTGAGATGTGGAAAGGGTCGGTGGCGTTGGACGAGCCTGCGTGCCTGGCTGGCCGTTGGTGCGGGTTTTTTGTTTTGTTTGTTTGTTTCGAAACGAAGCGGCGGCCGGCCAGCCACCCGTGTGGTTGACGGCGTCGGCCGATGGGTGTTGTGCGCTTTGAGCGCCGCGCCGGGGAGGGATGATGTTGATTGATTGTTGCGCGCGCCAGCAAGCTGGCAGAGGAGAGCGGCTGTGGCGGACGGACGGGAAGTGGAAGCGGTGTTTTGTCTTTGGTTCTCTGGTTGTGGGGCGAGAGGCGACCGACAAAGTTTGCTCGCGACGGAGTGATGTTAGTGGCCCTTAAAAGGGCCGTTTTGTTTGTTTGCGTGCGTGGGCGGTGCCCAGCGGCTGGCGCGGTGTTTAGGCGCGCTCGCCGCGGATGCGGCGCGCGAGCTGGATGTCCTTGGGCATGATGGTGACGCGCTTGGCGTGGATTGCGCACAGGTTGGTGTCTTCGAAGAGGCCGACGAGGTAGGCCTCGCTGGCCTCCTGCAGGGCCATGACCGCGGAGCTCTGGAAGCGCAGGTCGGTCTTGAAGTCCTGGGCGATCTCGCGCACTAGGCGCTGGAATGGCAGCTTGCGGATGAGCAGCTCTGTGCTCTTCTGGTAGCGCCTGATTTCTCGCAGGGCGACGGTGCCCGGCCTGTAGCGGTGGGGCTTCTTGACGCCGCCGGTGGCGGGCGCGCTCTTCCTCGCCGCCTTGGTGGCGAGCTGTTTGCGCGGCGCCTTTCCGCCGGTGGACTTGCGGGCCGTTTGCTTTGTGCGGGCCATAGCGGTAGCGGAGCGGCGTGGAGGCGAGCGAGGTGCTGCGTCGGGTGCTGCCTTGACGACACGGGCGCGCGCCAGCCACCGTGGTGCGCTTATATGCCCTCGGTTGCGCGTGGTGGGGGGAGGGCGGGCCAGAGTCTTATAAGGGGGGCTGGCGCGTGCGCTGGGCGCAGACCGTAGCCGACTCGCTAGCGCCGGGTGAGGAGCCAGCCGCTGCAGCAGACGTTTTGCTTGCCTGAGCTTTTTTGAGGATTTAGAAGAGATGACTGGCCGCGGCAAGGGAGGAAAGGGGCTCGGCAAGGGTGGCGCCAAGCGGCACCGCAAGGTGTTGCGCGACAACATCCAGGGCATCACGAAGCCCGCGATCCGCCGCCTGGCTCGCAGGGGCGGCGTGAAGCGCATCTCTGGTCTGATCTACGAGGAGACCCGCGGAGTGCTGAAGGTGTTCCTGGAGAACGTGATCCGCGACGCGGTGACGTACACTGAGCACGCCAAGCGCAAGACTGTGACGGCCATGGACGTGGTGTACGCCCTGAAGAGGCAGGGGCGCACCCTGTACGGTTTCGGCGGTTAGGCGCGTCGCAGCCGGTGTGCTGTGCCGCGTTGGCCTTCCCGCGGCCGTGGGAGAGACGAAAACGGCCCTTTTCAGGGCCACCACACTGTTCGGAAATTGAAAAGTGCGAAAGAGTCTGTGTTGTTGCTGCGTGTGTTGCCTGCCTGCCTGCCTGCCTGCCTTCTTTCTTTCATTCTTCATTTCGTTTTCGTTTGACTGACGTGACGTGACTGGGAGAAAGGAAAGGAAGCGGGTCTTGTGGCTGTGTGTGCGAGAGAGGGCGTTTTGTGTTTGCTTTGTTTATCGATCGATGGAGATGCCGGGCTGTGTGTTGTTGTTGTTGTTGTTGTTGTTGTGCGAGAGGCGGTGAATATTTGCGCGGTTTGGCTGTGTGTGTTTGCGGCGGCGTTGGAGTTGCCGAGGCAAGGCGTGCCGATAGGCGGCCGGATCAGCTGTTTCGTTTGTTTGGGGCGCGCGGGAGTGGAGGGCGGTGTGTCGACACGCTCCTCTCGCAGTGGTCATTATTGCTGTCGTTGTCTTGTCGTTTGGAAGGCGACTGTGCGTGCGTGGAGGTGCTTGAGGCAAACGAAACAAAACAAGGTGTGTGTGTGTGTGTGTGTGTGTGTGTGTTGGGCCACACGGGCTGTGGACGACAAGATGGCGGCGGCTCTTCTTGTTCTTCTCTCTTTTAGTCCTCTTACCGTTAGAGGGGGAGTTGGTGGAGGTTATTGTCGCCTGTGGACATTTGCTCCTCTTTTCTGTGTGTTGTTCTTATCTTCGGTACTGTGCTTGTTTTCGGACGTTGCTGTTTGTTGAGAGTGATTATGTGTTCTGTCTGTGCTACTGCTGGAGCAGCGACTCTCGGGTCTTGCACATCTGTCCCTGTGGTGTTCATATCGCCCAAGGGTCAAGACGTAACAGTCATTTTCTGACTTCCGCGCGGTGGCGTAGAACGCTTGTGCCAGGGCGCGGAATCGTGTTGTGAGTGGTTCTATGCAGGTCTGCCGCGGGGACGTGTAAGGCCCGTCGTAGAGCGCTCTGCTTTGGACCCTTCTGTAGGCGATGCATCGTCGATCTGGCTGCACAGCCCCATACAGGGCGCGCATATTCCAGTATCGCTACGCCTGTTGCGGGGTCGAGGGAACAGGGTACAGGATCTGCATCCTGGCGTGAGCGTTTGTGCCAAGTTCCCCTATGTGACACTTGGATGTCAGGCGTGACACCGAGGTACCTCGCAGAATTTCTCCCCCCTGCAATCGTAGCAGTTGGTATGGTCTTGTTGCCGGCGGCGGCTGTGGAAGTGAAGTTAAAGTAAAGTGCGGCGAGGACGACTGCAATTTTGCTTTGGACGTAGGTTTGTGTGGTGGCCCTGAAAAGGGCCGATTGTTGTGAGCCGGGCCGGCAAAGCGCGTTGCGTGCAGGGGAGCACGCAGCGCTGCTGGGCGGCGGGTCCGCGTGCCGATTGCCTGGCCTCTCTGTTTAGGCCTTCTTCTCGGTCTTCTTTGGCAGCAGGACGGCCTGGATGTTGGGCAGGACACCACCCTGTGCGATGGTGACGCCCGACAGGAGCTTGTTGAGCTCCTCGTCGTTGCGGATGGCAAGCTGCAGGTGGCGCGGGATGATGCGCGTCTTCTTGTTGTCGCGGGCCGCGTTTCCGGCCAGCTCGAGCACCTCAGCCGCGAGGTACTCCATGACGGCGGCGAGGTAGACGGGCGCCCCGGCGCCGACGCGCTCGGCGTAGTTTCCCTTGCGCAGGAGGCGGTGGATTCTGCCGACCGGGAACTGGAGCCCGGCCCTGCTGGAGCGGGACTTTGACTTGCCCTTGACTTTGCCTCCCTTTCCGCGTCCGGACATGGCGATGGGCTGTGGTGTGAAAACGAGACGAGACGAAGGACGGTGCGAGCCGCAGCGAGTCGAGCAGCGGAGTGGCGGCGCCGCCAGGGGTGGGGGTCCTTTATGCTCTCGGGTGCGGCGGCCGGTTGCGCTCGCGGCCCATTGGTCGGCGGCCGCAACGGGGCGAGCTGGTAAAGGTGCGGCGGCGGGGCGCGCTGGGTGCCACTGTGTGGGGAGACGCTGACTAGAGCGGAGCGCTTGCTACTGGTGTTGCTGCCGTACGTTCACGTTCTTGTTTGAGATGCCGCCCAAGACTAGCGGGAAGGCCGCCAAGAAGGCTGGCAAGGCTCAGAAGAACATTTCGAAGGGCGACAAGAAGAAGAAGCGCAAGAGGAAGGAGAGCTATGCCATCTACATCTACAAGGTGCTGAAGCAGGTGCACCCTGACACGGGCATCTCGTCGAAGGCGATGAGCATCATGAACAGCTTCGTGAACGACATTTTCGAGCGCATCGCGGCCGAGGCGTCCCGCCTGGCGCACTACAACAAGCGCTCGACCATCACGTCCCGCGAGATCCAGACCGCTGTGCGGCTGTTGCTGCCTGGCGAGCTGGCCAAGCACGCCGTGAGCGAGGGCACGAAGGCGGTGACCAAGTACACGAGCTCCAAGTAAGGAGGTGGCTCTGGAATGGAAGGAGAGAAGGCTCCTCCGTTGCGAGAGCGGCAAAAACGGCCCTTTTCAGGGCCACCAAATGGCCTTTGCGGGAAGGGCGGAATTGTTGTTGTTGTTGTTTTGTGTGTGAGTGGGTGGACGGCGGCAATAGCTACCGCTTTGGTTGCGACGCGACGGGGTGGGGTGGCCGATGCGATGAATTTGATTGATGGGGGCGCGTCGCGTGTTGCGGGGTACGGCCACGGTGTGACGTGGAATGGAGGCACGTGCGCACAACTCGTTGGTGTTACCTGTCTGCGAGGTGGGGGAAGTGCGATCGGTGATGTGTCCTTTGGATGGAGGTGCCGGTTAGTTACGTGACGGATGGAAACGAAACGCGATTGTTGGGAATGTCAGTGTGTAACGACGGCCGTTTTTTCGGGTCGGTTTGCACGCCATACATGGCGAGGGTGAGATGTGTCTGTAAATGCTGCAGCGTGGAGGCGTGTGAGTGACGTTTAAATGAACGCGCATTGAGACACCAATGTGTATTGCATTGTACGGGCGACACGCACGATGATGTACCTTCCCTCCGACTCTGATTTCGATAGTCGTGTCTGACTGACTGTGTCTGCTTGTGCGTACGACGCACGCACACCGACGTCGTCATTGAAGATGCATGCACGCGTGTCCAGTCCAGTGCAGTACAGTACAGTACAGTAAGCGCGACGCTAGAAGACGACGGTCGCTTTGGCGAATGTGCGCACACGTGTTTGTGTGTGTCGGTGATGTGGTCCGATCCGTCGCCTCTGGGAAACTGTCGATCGGCGCGGTACACCGGCATCACGCAACGGTACGTCTTGAACACCCGTCATACCGTCGCGCTGAGAACGGTTACCGAAAGGTGAACCTCTGTGATCGGTCGAATGTCTGGGCAGAACGTGAGGAGAGAATGGTGGAGGAAAGGACAGAGGGGAAGAAAAAAAGTAGAGAGAGAGAAAAAAGAAAAAAAAACCAAACAAAACGGAGAAACGCGGTGTAGAGCAACGGAACGTTCCCGTGTCGGAGGTGTATTGTAGCCGCACTGAAATGCGTGTAACGGCGCGGCGGCAAGTGTCTGCCGTGGTGAACGTTACCTTTGACGGCTGAATTGTGTGCGTTGCGTTGCGTTGCTTTGCTTTGCTTTCCCGGATGTGTATGTAACGTTCGTTGAGATGGTTCTGAGGAAGAATGTACGACAGTGCCCGTGCCGTCTATGTTCGTGTGCAAAGCCATTGTGTGTGTACGGAATGATGTCTGTAGGTGTTAGTGAACATGTTTTACCAGTGGGGGAAATGGATCGTCGATGGTTGCCGTCACGGTCGAGACAACGCACGCACCCTCCCTCCCTCCCTCCCTCCCTCCCTACATGAAGGTGTCGAGAAAGTGTGTTAACTGGGGTTTGTTTGTCTTTCGTTAAAGGGAAGGGACGAGAGAGAGAGAGAGAGAGAGAGAGAAGCGAAGTGGGGATAGTGCGTTCATTTTGTGTGTGTGTGTGTGTTGTTTCGAGAATTGCGTCCGGGAATGGCGGTGGGCGTGCCCTGCATGTGGCCCGGAAGGCTGTTCGTTTCGCGGTAGTGTGTGGACAGGGGAGGGGCACGCGTAACGCTGCTGGCATGGCATGGCATGGCATTCGGGAGATGGGAGGGGGCAAACGAAGAAAACAAGAAGCGGGGGCTATAAAGACGGGGAGGGGCGCGGTGTGGGTGGCTTGCGCTGCGCTCGGCTGGCGCGTGCGGCGTTGTTTTTGTGCAAAAGAAGAGAAAACGAATGGGTTGCCGGGAGGGGGCCGTTGTTGTGTTGTGGTGTAGCCGCAGACGCGGCTGTCAGTGAACGTGGTGAGACCGACGGATGCGGGAGGGGCGGGGGCGGTGGTGAGAGCGGGGAAAACACTAGAAGAAGGAGAAAAACGCTGCAACCAACATAAAATGAGGCGTTTGTAACCTGCCAGCAACAAAACAACAACAAAAAAAAGGTCTATCAACATTGAATGTAAATGGAAATGGACCCAAGTGTAACCTCCCCGCACAAATAGTCGTAAGTAAGTGAGTGCGTGAATGATGATAAAAATGTGCCAGAATGTTGTTAACGTCCCTAGAAAATGAACGAACGAAGATTGATGGGAAACGCGCGATAATATGATGAATGGAAATAATGAACCATGAACATCTCAAGAGACATAATTGAAAACCCGATAAACGTTGTAAGGGCAGCGCTGGCTGACCTTCGGCCCTGTATTCTGAAACGTCCCCCTTTGAACAACAATGTATACAAAACTGCGCTTAAAGTGACACACTATATTTTGAGCGCAACGCAATCTGACTATCAAAGATCCCTGCAAAAGAATGGCCCTGAGTAACATTAAAGTACACCTTTCGGAAATCACTTACCTCACAAAAATCGTCATTACTCGAAGTACGGCAATACAGCGAGCACCACTACTGCCAGCTAAATAAGAGATTCAAACTACGGAGGGCACTAACTACTGATAGGGATAGTTAGCAAAGTAAAGATTTTAATAGAGAACAACAAACAATGTATTTACCCTTAATATCATCACAAGTCATAATATATGTAATTTGAAAAGTCCGCCATATCTCTCCTCACATGCACCAGTGCTGGCGGCTCACCCCTAACTGCGCAACGGTACGCGCTGTTCACATCCAGCTATAGCAGGTTCATATGACAACAATGCAAACTGGCCACTGACTGCACACGGCACAGGCAGTGATTTTCACACAGAGCGCTACGTGGCATTACCAATAAAAAAAAATGTAAACAAACAGCCTACGTACAAATCAGAATAAAAAACAAAAAAAAGAGCAAAAGATCGTTACGTCAATGAAAAAAAAAGGCAAAAGAGGAAACAAACTGCATCTATATGTGCTCTTAACTGTAGATACCTGTACACAGCTTCGTGCAATGAATGCCGGCTCACATTTAATTTTTTGATTGTTGGAGGAAATATTCTTTAAATGGAAATGAATGGTTTTACCTTTAAAAAAAAGTTACTTTGGAAACAAAGTATTATTGGGGCATTTTGTTGTGAAGAAAATAGTTACAATTGACATACATTATTAGATTTGCGCAATGCAGCTTCATTACCTTACCTTTTATAACAATATGCATCGTCCCGAACGGAGACCAGAGTCGCGAGAAGAGCACGCCGCCGCCCGCTCAGTACAATCGTCCACTCGCTAATACTGTCGTCGACTGACTACGACCTCTCCCGACCCGCCACATAGAGATGACAACTGTTCCTGCCGACCCGCTACGTGCCACTAGTGTCGTGTGGCGCAGACTAGCGACGATAAGAAACTCTCTGGTCAGAGATTGTGTGGTGCCTCGCCATCGCTGGTAATGAGTACATAGGTGTTTGAGCGCGCGTACCGGAACACGCAGTGCGGAGCCCAGAGACTGTGTTGTCGAGGCCGTCGACGCAGTGCATGTCGGTCGGTCGAGTGCGTGCGGGAGGGCAGAGAGGCAGCGTCGGCACGGAGATGCACGCACGGGGGCTGCGGCGTGGCGCGTTTGCGGTAGGCGCCTTTGGTGGCAACGGCCGGGACAAGCAGCGGTGTATGGTGTGGTGCGGGCCGGACAGGGGCGGCGGAGGAGGAGGAGGCGGCGGCGCGACGATGGCATTGGGGCGGAAACGGGGACGGCGACGGCGGATGTTGAGAGGCGTCACGCGCGGACCGACACAGACGCACAGATAGATAGATAGGAAGAAGAAGGGGCGGCTGGTGAGTGCAATTTAGGCGGTAGACACAAGAGGTCGGCACGGCATTTGCGTGATGTGGCGTTGTGACGGGGTGTGCTCGCTTGCCTCGTTTTGTTGATGCGCGCAGGAAGATGTGCAGAGCAGCGGCGGGCGGCTCGGTTCGGTTTGGCCCGGCGGGCCGCGCTGTTGTCGCGGACGTGAGCGCCCCCTGGCGGGTGGCCGGAGGCGGCGCGGCGTGTTGGACGTGTGGCTGGCGGCAGTGCACAATTGCGAGTGGCTGGCGGTGTGGCGGTTGGCGCGTCGGGCGGCCGAGAGAGAGGAGAGGGTATGTGTTTGCGGGCGCGTTTGCTGCGCGGCGTCGTGCAGGGAGGGCGGGCGCTTGTCGACTGTGAGTGTGTGTGACTGTGTGGCGAATTGGCGGCGTTGTGCTCCGGCCGAAGGCGTCGGGGAAAGGAGAGTTGGTCGTGATGTCATGTCGCGCCGTGTCATGTCTGCGAAACGGCTGCCGAGAGGTGTGGTGGTAGCGAGCCGGTCGGTGTCAGTGCGATGGGAATGTGCGTTTGGCGGTTTCGGTGTGCTTTTTGCGGCGTGAGAGTGGGGCGGGCGGGCAGGCGTGCTGTTGTTGGTTCCTTGTGTCTTGTGTGTAGCTTGATGGCAACGTGGAAGGACGCCTGTTTCCAGCCGTGCGTGTGGTTGTCGACGTTGACTGGTTTGGGGCGTGCCGTTGCACGTGCGTGTTTGGGTCGTTGGTGTGGTTTTGGCTGGCTGGCTGGCTGGCTGGCTGTGTGTACGGTGGATAGTGCAGTAGTTGTGTCGTTGCCACGGGCGTCGGGTGCGGCTGCGCGTAGTGGCGGAAAGGTGTCGCGTGACTTTGTGAATGGAGTGGGGCGGGGAAAGGAGCAGCGTGCCGCTGCGTCGTGGCCGTTAGCCAGAGGCTGTGCTTTGATAGTTTTGTGGACGGTTCGTGCGAGGCGATTTGTTGCCTGCCCTATGTTTGTTTGTTGTTTTTGGAGACGACGACTGGTTGGTGGCGTGCGCGCGAGCGAAGTGGCGGTGTGCGTTTCCCGTGCCGACTGCCGACTGCCGGCTGGCGACAGGTGCGCCGTCGGTGGGGTGGGTGGCCGGCACAAGTAGAGGCGGCGGCGTCGTTGCGGTGTGTTTGTGTTGTCGGCGACAGCTGTTTGTGCGGTGCGTGTGAATGGTGGTGCAAACGTGTGCTGGCGTTGAGGCTGCGACCGCGGCGTGTTGTTGGTTGATGTTGAACAGCGGCTGTGTGCGGTGGTGGTGTTGCCGCACGTGCATCCGGCCCGGCGCGGAAAGCGCAGTTGCGGCGGCCCTTCGGTGCCAGCCACGTCGCGTGAGCGGCGGGTTGCTCTGGTCGACACGTGGTGCTCTGGTTTGTTGTTTGGTGCCCTTTGGCCGGTGGGTGGTCCGTGTGTCTCGGTATCTGGTCGTGGTCGTGCTGCCCGTTTGTCGGCGTTGTCTGTGGCTTCGCTTTTGTTTTTGTTTTTGCGGCGTGCCGACGACCCGACGCGACCTTTACACCCAAAGTGTGGCGCCCGAAGGTGAACCAACGTAATCCGACCTCGGCGCTTAAGCTCTAAGCCTAAGCTGAGCGAACCGAACCTGTGTAGCGTTGCGTAGCGTGAGGTGAGGTGCGGTGAGGTCAGCCTCAGCGCCAAGTAAGCCAAGCTGTCCGGCCGTGAGGTGGGTGGGTAGGTAGGTGCGGCTGCTGCGGCCACCTGACGCCCGACGTGTGTTTGAATGCTTAACCTAAGTTTGAGGCTTAACCTAACCCAAGTGGCCTTAACCTAACCTAACCTAACCTCGGACGCCCGACGTGTGGTTTGAATGCTTAACCTAAGTTTGACGCTTAACCTAACACCGACCCTTAACCTAACCCAAGTGCCCCTAACCTAACCTAACCTAACCTTAATGTAACGTAACGTAACCTAACCTCTGACGCCTGACGTGTGTTTTGAATGCTTAACCTAACCCAAGTGCCCTTAACCTAACCCACGTCCACCGAACCTAACCGAGACGTGTGAACCTAATGTCTAACTCGTAACGCGTGATGTTGGCTGTCGTGTGTGCTGACGGCAGATTGGGTTGGTCTGTAGTTGCGGATTTCGGTTTGCCTCGGGCGAGGGGTTGGCTCGTAAGCGGCGAGGGGCGCTCCGGCGGAGCATGTTGCTTTGCAGGCGGCGCCCGTTTTTTGCGGCGGGCACAATTGAAATTGTTGGGAAACGAACGAAAGGGCTGTGAATGTTGGCGGGCGAGAGGAGGAGGACGTGGCCCGACGGCTGCGGGCCGATCGGGAAACGGTGGGAGGGCGATGGGGCGGCGGAGGTGCGTTTGCACGGCCGTCATCGCCGCACGCCTCCTCTTGTGTGGCTGTGGCGCCGGCCGCGCTGGCCGGGCTGCCGCGGCGACGGTGTGGGGCCTTTGCCGAAGGTTTGGCCATTGTGGCCGGTCGCCGGCTGGGGCTGTGGGGGCGGCATTTGGGCGTGGGCGGCGATTCTCGGCGGGCCGACCCAGGCTGTAGCGCGCGGTGGCTGCAGTTTGGCCGTGGTTTGCGGCGCTGCCGTGGCGACTGGTTGGCGACTGTGGTGTGGCTGTGTGTAGCCCCATCCTCGGTGGTTTGAAAGGCGCGGGTGGTTGTGGCGCAGGTGTGGGGCTGCTCCGCACAGGCTGTCGGACGTTGGGCGGTAGCAAGCGCGGGAGGCGCGGCGCGGCGGCGCGCAGAGTGGCGGCCGCTCTCTCGGCCGTCCGCGCCCGCCCGCGACACTGGCTGGGCCTGTGGCGCGAGGCGGCTATTCCTCTGCTGTGCGCTCCGCTCGCTGCGTGTCTCTTCTCGCTCTCGCTGCTCGCTGTGTTGTGTGTTAACGCGCGTCGTCGAAATGGCAGATCAGGCGGCTACGAACGAGACTGCTGCGGCACCCGCCGCCACCGGCACTACGAAGAAGGCAAAGTCTGCGTCGTCTGCGAAGAAGCCGCGCGCCAAGCCTGCGCACCCGCGCACCTCTGAGATGGTGACGGCCGCCATCAAGAGTCTGAAGGAGCGCGGCGGATCGTCGCTGCAGGCGATCAAGAAGTACATTGCCGCGCACTACAAGCTGGACGCGGAGAAGCTGGCGCCGTTTATCAAGAAGTACCTCAAGTCGGCCGTGGTGGCGGGCGAGCTGGTGCAGACGAAGGGGAAGGGCGCGTCCGGCTCTTTCAAGCTTGCCGGCGCCGGCGGCGGGGCGGCTGAGGGCGGCAAGGCTCGTGCTGGCGGTGCCAAGAAGAAGCGCGCCGCTCCGGCCAGCAAGGAGAAGAAGGGTGCCCGTGCGGCCGGCGCAAAGAAGGCTGGTGGCGTGAAGGCGGCGACTGGTCGGAAGGCGGGCGCCGCCAAGAAGGCGTCTGCGGCGTCGGCCGCTCCCGCCGGTGCGAAGAAGGCGGCTGCTGCCAAGCCGGCCAAGGCCAAGTCGCCGTCGAAGGCGAAGAAGGCCGCCAAGGTTCCGACGAAGAAGCCGAAGGCGCCGCGCCCGAAGAAGGCGACGACGCCGTCTAAGGCGAAGGCGTCGCCCAAGAAGAAGAAGTAGAGGAGAAGAAGAAAGGAATGGGAAAGGAAAGGAAGGGTTGGCGGTTGACTCCGTCGTCCCCACCCCCCCCCCGTCCCCGTCGTCTAGTGGCGCGCAAGAGACGCGCGGCCCAAAACGGCCCTTCTCAGGGCCATCAAAGCACGTCGGGAAGGTTTTGATTGTCGTGTTGCGGTGTGGTTGTGCCGTCTGGCGTTTCTGTATGCCCGTGTGTGGATACTGTTTGCGTGCCGTGGTGGTTGGATTGCGGGGGGTCGGTGGCGGGTGCGGGCGGCGGTAGCGGTTGCTTGTCGCCGTTTTTGGTCGCGGCCGGCCGACGGTTGGTTTGTGTCATGTTGTTTGAATACTTTGGTTTGTCTGTCTGTTTGCCTGCCTTCTCCTCGGATGTGTCTTGTCTTGGTTGTGTGTGTGTTCTTGCAACGGGGGCGGGGGACGTTGAGATGTGGAAAGGGTCGGTGGCGTTGGACGAGCCTGCGTGCCTGGCTGGCCGTTGGTGCGGGTTTTTTGTTTTGTTTGTTTGTTTCGAAACGAAGCGGCGGCCGGCCAGCCACCCGTGTGGTTGACGGCGTCGGCCGATGGGTGTTGTGCGCTTTGAGCGCCGCGCCGGGGAGGGATGATGTTGATTGATTGTTGCGCGCGCCAGCAAGCTGGCAGAGGAGAGCGGCTGTGGCGGACGGACGGGAAGTGGAAGCGGTGTTTTGTCTTTGGTTCTCTGGTTGTGGGGCGAGAGGCGACCGACAAAGTTTGCTCGCGACGGAGTGATGTTAGTGGCCCTTAAAAGGGCCGTTTTGTTTGTTTGCGTGCGTGGGCGGTGCCCAGCGGCTGGCGCGGTGTTTAGGCGCGCTCGCCGCGGATGCGGCGCGCGAGCTGGATGTCCTTGGGCATGATGGTGACGCGCTTGGCGTGGATTGCGCACAGGTTGGTGTCTTCGAAGAGGCCGACGAGGTAGGCCTCGCTGGCCTCCTGCAGGGCCATGACCGCGGAGCTCTGGAAGCGCAGGTCGGTCTTGAAGTCCTGGGCGATCTCGCGCACTAGGCGCTGGAATGGCAGCTTGCGGATGAGCAGCTCTGTGCTCTTCTGGTAGCGCCTGATTTCTCGCAGGGCGACGGTGCCCGGCCTGTAGCGGTGGGGCTTCTTGACGCCGCCGGTGGCGGGCGCGCTCTTCCTCGCCGCCTTGGTGGCGAGCTGTTTGCGCGGCGCCTTTCCGCCGGTGGACTTGCGGGCCGTTTGCTTTGTGCGGGCCATAGCGGTAGCGGAGCGGCGTGGAGGCGAGCGAGGTGCTGCGTCGGGTGCTGCCTTGACGACACGGGCGCGCGCCAGCCACCGTGGTGCGCTTATATGCCCTCGGTTGCGCGTGGTGGGGGGAGGGCGGGCCAGAGTCTATATAGGGGGGCTGGCGCGTGCGCTGGGCGCAGACCGTAGCCGACTCGCTAGCGCCGGGTGAGGAGCCAGCCGCTGCAGCAGACGTTTTGCTTGCCTGAGCTTTTTTGAGGATTTAGAAGAGATGACTGGCCGCGGCAAGGGAGGAAAGGGGCTCGGCAAGGGTGGCGCCAAGCGGCACCGCAAGGTGTTGCGCGACAACATCCAGGGCATCACGAAGCCCGCGATCCGCCGCCTGGCTCGCAGGGGCGGCGTGAAGCGCATCTCTGGTCTGATCTACGAGGAGACCCGCGGAGTGCTGAAGGTGTTCCTGGAGAACGTGATCCGCGACGCGGTGACGTACACTGAGCACGCCAAGCGCAAGACTGTGACGGCCATGGACGTGGTGTACGCCCTGAAGAGGCAGGGGCGCACCCTGTACGGTTTCGGCGGTTAGGCGCGTCGCAGCCGGTGTGCTGTGCCGCGTTGGCCTTCCCGCGGCCGTGGGAGAGACGAAAACGGCCCTTTTCAGGGCCACCACACTGTTCGGAAATTGAAAAGTGCGAAAGAGTCTGTGTTGTTGCTGCGTGTGTTGCCTGCCTGCCTGCCTGCCTGCCTTCTTTCTTTCATTCTTCATTTCGTTTTCGTTTGACTGACGTGACGTGACTGGGAGAAAGGAAAGGAAGCGGGTCTTGTGGCTGTGTGTGCGAGAGAGGGCGTTTTGTGTTTGCTTTGTTTATCGATCGATGGAGATGCCGGGCTGTGTGTTGTTGTTGTTGTTGTTGTTGTTGTGCGAGAGGCGGTGAATATTTGCGCGGTTTGGCTGTGTGTGTTTGCGGCGGCGTTGGAGTTGCCGAGGCAAGGCGTGCCGATAGGCGGCCGGATCAGCTGTTTCGTTTGTTTGGGGCGCGCGGGAGTGGAGGGCGGTGTGTCGACACGCTCCTCTCGCAGTGGTCATTATTGCTGTCGTTGTCTTGTCGTTTGGAAGGCGACTGTGCGTGCGTGGAGGTGCTTGAGGCAAACGAAACAAAACAAGGTGTGTGTGTGTGTGTGTGTGTGTGTGTGTTGGGCCACACGGGCTGTGGACGACAAGATGGCGGCGGCTCTTCTTGTTCTTCTCTCTTTTAGTCCTCTTACCGTTAGAGGGGGAGTTGGTGGAGGTTATTGTCGCCTGTGGACATTTGCTCCTCTTTTCTGTGTGTTGTTCTTATCTTCGGTACTGTGCTTGTTTTCGGACGTTGCTGTTTGTTGAGAGTGATTATGTGTTCTGTCTGTGCTACTGCTGGAGCAGCGACTCTCGGGTCTTGCACATCTGTCCCTGTGGTGTTCATATCGCCCAAGGGTCAAGACGTAACAGTCATTTTCTGACTTCCGCGCGGTGGCGTAGAACGCTTGTGCCAGGGCGCGGAATCGTGTTGTGAGTGGTTCTATGCAGGTCTGCCGCGGGGACGTGTAAGGCCCGTCGTAGAGCGCTCTGCTTTGGACCCTTCTGTAGGCGATGCATCGTCGATCTGGCTGCACAGCCCCATACAGGGCGCGCATATTCCAGTATCGCTACGCCTGTTGCGGGGTCGAGGGAACAGGGTACAGGATCTGCATCCTGGCGTGAGCGTTTGTGCCAAGTTCCCCTATGTGACACTTGGATGTCAGGCGTGACACCGAGGTACCTCGCAGAATTTCTCCCCCCTGCAATCGTAGCAGTTGGTATGGTCTTGTTGCCGGCGGCGGCTGTGGAAGTGAAGTTAAAGTAAAGTGCGGCGAGGACGACTGCAATTTTGCTTTGGACGTAGGTTTGTGTGGTGGCCCTGAAAAGGGCCGATTGTTGTGAGCCGGGCCGGCAAAGCGCGTTGCGTGCAGGGGAGCACGCAGCGCTGCTGGGCGGCGGGTCCGCGTGCCGATTGCCTGGCCTCTCTGTTTAGGCCTTCTTCTCGGTCTTCTTTGGCAGCAGGACGGCCTGGATGTTGGGCAGGACACCACCCTGTGCGATGGTGACGCCCGACAGGAGCTTGTTGAGCTCCTCGTCGTTGCGGATGGCAAGCTGCAGGTGGCGCGGGATGATGCGCGTCTTCTTGTTGTCGCGGGCCGCGTTTCCGGCCAGCTCGAGCACCTCAGCCGCGAGGTACTCCATGACGGCGGCGAGGTAGACGGGCGCCCCGGCGCCGACGCGCTCGGCGTAGTTTCCCTTGCGCAGGAGGCGGTGGATTCTGCCGACCGGGAACTGGAGCCCGGCCCTGCTGGAGCGGGACTTTGACTTGCCCTTGACTTTGCCTCCCTTTCCGCGTCCGGACATGGCGATGGGCTGTGGTGTGAAAACGAGACGAGACGAAGGACGGTGCGAGCCGCAGCGAGTCGAGCAGCGGAGTGGCGGCGCCGCCAGGGGTGGGGGTCCTTTATGCTCTCGGGTGCGGCGGCCGGTTGCGCTCGCGGCCCATTGGTCGGCGGCCGCAACGGGGCGAGCTGGTAAAGGTGCGGCGGCGGGGCGCGCTGGGTGCGCCCGCCAGGCTCCGGTGCCCACTGTGTGGGGAGACGCTGACTAGAGCGGAGCGCTTGCTGCTGGTGTTGCTGCCGTCGCTGTGGCTCAGATGCCGCCCAGAAGAGATGGGAGGTCGAGCCGCCGCCTTGTTGCCGCCGTAATGGAGCGTGTCCTTAGTGATGCGTTCGGTTTCGGTGGCGGCAAACCACGTCGAGATGTGCAGTGCTTCCGCTGCCAGCAGATTGGCCACGTGGCCAAGTACTGCCGGCGCGACCAAGCCGTGTGTATGAAGTGCGCAGAGCAGCACGACACCCGTGACTGCACCAAGCCGCGCGACGTGGCGCCGAAATGCGCCAACTGCGGAGGAAAACACGTCGCGAGCTTCCGTGGCTGCAGTTACATTGCTAGCTGGGGTCGCGGAGGCAAGAAGAAGAGGAAGAGACGAAGAAAACGTTCCGACCGCGGGCCACCGCCCGTGGCAGGAACGGAGCAGCAGCACCAGGGGGCCCCTCCGCCCCCCGAAAGACGCCGCCACGATGACGCTGTGCCGCACAACAAGCTTCGTGCGGCCACAGAAGACGCCATAGCGGACCTCAAAGCCGCATTCGTGGCAGAGAGGACCGCCCTACGTGATGAGCTGGCCGCGGCTCATCGAGAGATCCAGCGGCTGCGGGCTGAAGTGGCTTCTGCCACCAAAGCCTTGCGGCCCCCCGCACCTGCTCCCCCCCTTTCGGGGCGGGAGCCCACAGAAGCAACGAACTCAACTGATTCGGAGGCAGATCACGCTCAACCGCCACCCAAGAAGAAACCGGCGGTGCGGGTCTCCAAAGACTTAGACGAGCTGCTCGCCCTGGCCGCCTCCCACAAGGTTGAGGCAGCCACCAAGAGAAAGGCAGCTCAGGTCTCCGAAGAACCTCAAACGAAGAACGTTCAGACGAAGGCTGCTCCACGGCAGCCAACAACCTTCCAGAGCACACCGCAAGTCGCCGGGAGCGCACTTCATGACCTTATCATGGGCCAAGGGTCAAGTGCGTTCTCCGAGCCTTAACGTCATCGGCGCGTTGGGGCACAGGAAGTCAAGACGATGCCGAATTCCATCATCCTATTCCCTAATCAACCAACATCCCAAATTCCTCAAACGAGTTAAATACCCCCATCCATAACCCCAAACATCAGACACGAGGGAAGAGACACCAAGTCCCGGGCCTCGAAACATCAGGGGTCTACGACCCATCAGACACTCCAGTCAGTCAGTCAGTCGCTGGGTGCCACTGTGTGGGGAGACGCTGACTAGAGCGGAGCGCTTGCTACTGGTGTTGCTGCCGTACGTTCACGTTCTTGTTTGAGATGCCGCCCAAGACTAGCGGGAAGGCCGCCAAGAAGGCTGGCAAGGCTCAGAAGAACATTTCGAAGGGCGACAAGAAGAAGAAGCGCAAGAGGAAGGAGAGCTATGCCATCTACATCTACAAGGTGCTGAAGCAGGTGCACCCTGACACGGGCATCTCGTCGAAGGCGATGAGCATCATGAACAGCTTCGTGAACGACATTTTCGAGCGCATCGCGGCCGAGGCGTCCCGCCTGGCGCACTACAACAAGCGCTCGACCATCACGTCCCGCGAGATCCAGACCGCTGTGCGGCTGTTGCTGCCTGGCGAGCTGGCCAAGCACGCCGTGAGCGAGGGCACGAAGGCGGTGACCAAGTACACGAGCTCCAAGTAAGGAGGTGGCTCTGGAATGGAAGGAGAGAAGGCTCCTCCGTTGCGAGAGCGGCAAAAACGGCCCTTTTCAGGGCCACCAAATGGCCTTTGCGGGAAGGGCGGAATTGTTGTTGTTGTTGTTTTGTGTGTGAGTGGGTGGACGGCGGCAATAGCTACCGCTTTGGTTGCGACGCGACGGGGTGGGGTGGCCGATGCGATGAATTTGATTGATGGGGGCGCGTCGCGTGTTGCGGGGTACGGCCACGGTGTGACGTGGAATGGAGGCACGTGCGCACAACTCGTTGGTGTTACCTGTCTGCGAGGTGGGGGAAGTGCGATCGGTGATGTGTCCTTTGGATGGAGGTGCCGGTTAGTTACGTGACGGATGGAAACGAAACGCGATTGTTGGGAATGTCAGTGTGTAACGACGGCCGTTTTTTCGGGTCGGTTTGCACGCCATACATGGCGAGGGTGAGATGTGTCTGTAAATGCTGCAGCGTGGAGGCGTGTGAGTGACGTTTAAATGAACGCGCATTGAGACACCAATGTGTATTGCATTGTACGGGCGACACGCACGATGATGTACCTTCCCTCCGACTCTGATTTCGATAGTCGTGTCTGACTGACTGTGTCTGCTTGTGCGTACGACGCACGCACACCGACGTCGTCATTGAAGATGCATGCACGCGTGTCCAGTCCAGTGCAGTACAGTACAGTACAGTAAGCGCGACGCTAGAAGACGACGGTC